>NW_026527385.1:0-54682 GCF_022682495.2 Desmodus rotundus | reverse complement strand
CGGCCCAGTCGCGCTGCCCGCCCCCATGACGTCAACCCACAAGGCAGCGCGCTGTTGTGCCGTTTACCGCGCATCACCGGGGCAACGGCAGCCGGGGGGCGTTGATAGCTTGGCCCCGCCCTTCCATGTAAATGAGAGACGTCACCCGCACCCAATGGCGAGCGGGGGGCAGTGAGCTCATCGCGCTGGGCCGAGGCTATAAGAGGGCGCGCGGGTTGCGCGGCGCAGGAGCCGCCGCCAACGGAGGGCCGGGCGCAGCGGCTGCGGCCGGGGCGGGCGCTGGGGCCAAGCGGACGGGGGGGTGCGGGCCCCTCGGGAGGCCGCAGCCACTCCCCTCCCCCCCGGACCGGCGCGGCGGGGGAGGCGGAGGATGGAAACACCCTTCTACGGCGATGAGGCGCTAAGCGGCCTGGGCGGCGGCGTCAGTGGCAGTGGCAGCAGCTTTGCGTCCCCGGGTCGCCTGTTCCCCGGGGCGCCCCCGACGGCAGCGGCCGGCAGCATGATGAAGAAGGATGCGCTGACGCTGAGCCTGAGCGAGCAGGTGGCAGCAGCGCTCAAGCCCGGGGCCGCGCCGACCCCAGCCCCCTTGCGCACAGACGGCACCTCTGGCTCAGCGCCGCCCGACGGCCTGCTTGCCTCACCGGACCTAGGGCTGCTCAAGCTGGCCTCGCCCGAACTCGAGCGTCTCATCATCCAGTCCAACGGGCTGGTCACCACCACGCCAACGAGTACGCAATTCCTTTACCCCAAGGTGGCGGCCAGCGAGGAACAGGAGTTCGCCGAGGGCTTCGTCAAGGCCCTGGAGGACTTGCACAAGCAGAACCAGCTGGGTGCGGGTGCGGCCTCCGCTGCGGCAGCGGCCGGGGGACCCTCGGGCACGGCTGCCGGTGCCGCGCCTCCCGGAGAGCTGGCTCCGGCGGCGGCCACGCCCGAGGCGCCGGTCTACGCGAACCTGAGCAGCTACGCGGGCAGCACCGGGAGTGCGGGGAGCGCTGCGACTGTCGCCTTCGCTGCCGAGCCCGTGCCCTTTCCGCCGCCACCCCCGGGCGCGCTGGGACCGCCGCGCCTCGCCGCGCTCAAGGATGAGCCACAGACGGTGCCCGACGTGCCGAGCTTCGGTGAGAGTCCGCCGTTGTCGCCCATCGATATGGACACTCAAGAGCGCATCAAGGCGGAGCGCAAGCGGCTGCGCAACCGCATCGCTGCCTCCAAGTGCCGCAAGCGCAAGCTAGAGCGCATCTCGCGCCTCGAGGAGAAAGTGAAGACACTCAAGAGCCAGAACACGGAGCTGGCGTCCACCGCGAGCTTGCTGCGTGAGCAGGTGGCGCAGCTCAAGCAGAAGGTCCTCAGCCACGTCAACAGCGGCTGCCAGCTGCTGCCCCAGCACCAGGTGCCCGCGTACTGAGCCCAAGCGCGGGGCGCATGCGCGGCCCCCCTTCCCGAGAGGCGGGCTCGCGTGGGGGGGCGTGGGTGTCCCGAACTTGGAGAGGGCGTGGCCCCGGGGACGCCCCCGGTTGGTGCCAGGACTCAGAGAGGGCGCCTCAGACTCGACAAGCTGGACCCCCTGCTCCCGGGGGGCAAGCGCATGACTTCCCCCGCCCCCTACCCTCGCGCTGCCTCTGACCTCTGCGCGTGGCCGCCCGAATTGCACAAACCCGCGCACCCGGCCTCCCCTTTGTACGCACCGCCGCCGAAGAGGGTTCCGAGGGGGCGCAGCCTGAAGCCCTGCGTTGCCTTTTCTTTTACTTTTTTTTTCATTTGGAAGAGAGAACAGTGTTTGATTCTGCCCTATTTATGTTTCTACTCGGGAACAAACGTTGGTTGTGTGAGTGTGTGTTTTCTTGTATTGGTTTTTTTAAAGAAATGGGAAGAAGAAAATTACTCTCCCCTTTCCTTGCTCTCTGCCCCGCCCCCGTCCTCCCGCTCCCCCTTTTTATTCTGTTTTGTTTTGCTACGAGTCTACATTCCTGTTTGTAATACTTGGTTCGCCCGGTTTTCTGTTTTCAGTAAAGTCTCCTTATGCCAGCTCTGCTCTCCGCCTCCTCCTTCCTCCGCCGGGGCCTGATGGGCTGGGCGAGGCCTGGCTCGTTCCCCTTCCCCCACACCTTCTGCCCTTCGCCCTCCTCCCCTGCTCAGAGGAGGGGGAGCCGGCGCCCGGGTGGGGCCTGCACCTCTGGCGCGCAGCGAGCGCCATCTAGGCGCGCTTGGGCGAGGCCGACTGATGTCCTGGCTGGGTGTGGGATACCGGAGACTTCAACCCTCGATTGGAACTACCGAGCTTGCAGCGTGTCCCCTTTGGGGAGGAGTAGACTGCAGGATAGAAAGGAGACAACAGCCCCAGCCCGGAGCAGGAAGGAAAAGGCAGAGACATTAAGCTTCTGGGCCAATGTTTGTGAAATGGGCAGAACAATTAACCTGCTCCATGAAGTTGTGAAGATAAAGTTTGTTTACACTGTCCAACCTGTGGCCCACGGCATGTGCCCCAGGATGGCTGGGAATGCGGCCCAACACAAAATTGTAAATTTACTTAAAACATGAGCTTTTTTTGTGTGTTTTCGTTAGTGTTTGTGTATTTAACATGTGGCCCAAGACAACTCTTCTAGTGTGGCCCAGAGATGCCAAAAGGTTGGACACCGCTGGTTACAGAGTAATGCTTGGCTTACAGTCAGTGGTGCCCAGAGTGTTTACTGCAGGTTAGGGGGTAGGGAAATTGAGTCTCGGGGCCAGAAGGAAAGTGGCACAGGTGGGATCTGACCCAGGTGGTGTTCCTTTAGGACTGGAGGTATGAGTACTTTTTGTGCGGTCTCCCTTTGAGGTAACTGGGGAGTCCAGGATTTTCCAAGCACCTTCCCCCAACATCCTGTTCTCCCATTTTGAGGTTTAGAGAGTTTGAGTGACTGGCTTGAGGTCACACAGCCTTTTAAGGAGATGACTCGGGTTTCTCCTCTCCAGATTCCTGACTGCTAGGCTGCCCCTTCCCTGGCCTCCTCTGGGTTTTGCTACTGAGTGTTGGTAGCCCAGGACACAGGGCAAGCTGGGCTGGTAGGCATGTACTTGAGTGCTGACTGTACCCAGCCCTGCTCGGAAGGTGGCTGAATGGTGGACAGGTACAAAGAAGGAATACTGTGTGCCCACAGTCCCTCGGCCATCAGAGTGGTGCCGCCACCTGCATGTTTGCTCTAGCCCTGGCCACCCTGGCTGCCCACTTCTTGAGGTTTTAAGAGCTGTTTTGGGGTTTTGTTTTTAACTTCACCTGGCACCACCTTCAGGCAGGCATTTCAGGAGGTGCCCCAGAAGTGAGGGCTGATGCTGAGAGGGTGTCTTGACACAGAGGAGGCTAAATGCCATGTTTTGGGGGTAAAGCTTAACTATTCAGGAGAATGAGTTCCAATTTGGGTACCAATTTGCCACCCTATGACCTCAGCCCAATCTTCTCCCCGATTTGGCCTTCACCTGAGGTGCTGTGATGTGGGTGTGTTCACGTCCAGGAAACCTCCCCTAGGGCAGAAGTTGGAAGTGTTTGGGGGATGAACAACAATGACGTAGTTAATACTCAAGTGCGCCCTGAGCAGTTCCCAGCCTACAGAGAAGGTGAGGTCCGGGGAGATTGCGAGATCGGCCCAGGCTGTGTTTACCGACCCTTCTGTTGCCAATTGTGGGGTTTTTCCCTTACACTAACCAATTCCCCAACTCTCCAGCCAGCAGCCGAGTTCCCTACAGTTTAGTTCTGACACTGTTTACCTGGAATTGGCATAGTCCCCACAGATGAAGGGCTCAGTCCCTCAAGACTGCCCCTGCTGGCCTCTGTAGCTCAGTGGGTTGGGCATCGTCCCACAAACCAAAAGGTTGCCAGTTTGATTCCCAGTCAGGGCACATGCCTGGGTTATGAGCCAGGTCCCTGATTGTGGGCATGTGAGAAGCAACCAATCAATGTTTCTCTCCCTTCCTCCCTTCCCTCCTCTCTAAAACTAAATAAAATCTAGGCTCCCTTTATGTGGCTTTGTGGATTGAGTGCAGGCTTGCAAACCAAAGGGTCACCTGTTCGATTCCGGGTTGGGGCACATGCCTGGGTTGTGGGCTGGGTCCCCAGCTGGGGTTATGGCAGAGGCAGCCCATCAGTGTTTTCTCCTTGCACATCAATGTTTCCTTCTTTCTCCCTCCCTTCCTCTCTCTTGAAAAATAAATAAGTAAAAATCTTTAATAAAAATTAAAAATAAATAAACTCTTAAAGTTCCAAATCACTAATCTAGCCTAGATTTTTCTGGAGACCAATCTGCAGCTGGCCTCTTGTTCTGGCGCCTCCCAGTGGCTCCCCAGGGAGGCCAGGCAGAGGCCCCTGGGCCAAGCTGTTGTGACTTTGGCAGGACCCTGCTGAGCTGAGGCCAAGATGTGTGTCAGCCCCAGCCCTGCCAGCAGTAATTCACATCAGGCCTCTGTTTAGCCCCAGGAGGTGACTGGGGATGGCAGCCTCACTTCCGTCTCCAGGACTGTGGCTAAGACTTAATGCCCATTTCCACCAGGCTATGTGTAGATCCCAGGGTGTCTTGGGCCCAGCCCCACTCGGAGGAGCCTCCATCCTCAGAGACAGATACCGATACCAGCTGGCCTTCTAAGAAGTAAGTCAGGCCCTGACTAGTGTGTCTCAGTTCGTTGGGTGTCATTCTGCAGAGTGGAAGTTTGCCTGTTCATTTCCTAGTCAGGGCACATGCCTAGGTTGCAGGTTTGGTCCCGGTCGGGATGCTATGAGAGGCAACTGATTGATGTTTCTCTCCCTCTCTCTTTCCCTTTCTCTCTAAGAAACAAATTAAAAAATGTAAAAAGAAGTCAGAGTTTCCTTTACTCTAAACCCTCTCATGGCTCCTAGGAGCCTTCTCAGTAAAACTGAAATTCTCCTACTCCTCTCCGAGTGGACCCCGCCTCACCCTCTTCTCTTTCCTCTCCATCCATATCAGCTTCCTGTGTGTTCCGTCATGCTCAGCTTATTTCCATCTCAGGACCTTTGCCTATACTGTGCCTGCCCCTGATATGCCCTTCACCCAGCTCTGCCACAGCCAACTCCTCTGCGGGTCAGCCCATCCCACCCCCCTTTGGTCCCTTCTAAGTTTCACAGCCCCAAATTATTTGAGTTGTGTCCCCAGGCTCAGATCAGGTCCCAGCCTTAAGTAGGTGCTCAGCAAACGCCCAAGGGGTGAGAGGCTGAGGCTGCTTCCAGACACGTGGAGGTGGAGATTTGGGGGTCATTTCTGGGTTCAGAGCCCTAACTTGCTGCTCAGGATGGGCAGATTATAATATATCACAACCACCATGACTCTCGGTTCTGACCTGGGTCCTACCCCCACCCGAGTTTGCCTTCTAGAACTCCCTCCTCCCAGGAGCCTGCAGTGATTGGCCGGAACTTGGTTGTGAGTCACAAAGCCACCGTGGCACCAGGGCTGTAAGGTTGGTCATCAGGCTGGTGGGTTCAACTTCAGGGGCAGGTGAGTGGGGCTAATGGAGGGCTTCGTGATGGGTATATAGGGACCTGGTCATTCTTTTCTGGCCCCCAGTGTCCTCAGAGTCCCCTTGGGCCTCTCTGAGGGGGCTTGGCACCCCAATCCCTCAGCAGGGGCACCAAGTTTCCCCAAAGGCTTGCTGGTGGGTTTGTCTGCCTGGGGGCCCAACCTGGAAAGTCTGTCATATCTTGGGAGCCTGGGAAAGTGGGCTTAGCGCATGTGACACATAGGGAAACTGAGGCTCAAAAGACTTCACCCAAAATTGTCAAGCCAGCCATTCACCTTGGGTGTCGGGGGCCCTTATTCTTCCTTCTTATCCCCTGTAACCCCTCTTCTCTTATTCCGTCGTTTGTTTGCTCATTCTGGTTAAATTCATCAAAAGGGCTGAACCACGTGGTTGATAAAACCCCAGGATGGACCAATTCACACCCCGAAGCTGCCAACTCCAAGTTTGAAGCTTGGGCTTCATCCATCCATCTCATCTCTCCATCCATCTATCCATCCTATCCGTGCATGCATGTATCCGTCTAGCCATTTATCCACCCATAAACATCTATTGAGCACCTACTGTGTGGACTGTTCTAGACTCTGGGGATCCAAGAGCAAACAAAACTGACAGACATCCCCACCGATGGGTGGCTCATAGTCTAATGGGGGAGGCAAATCAGAAAAAACATAAAGAAGTAAGTCACATAGTATGTTGGCTTCTCCAGACCTCAGGTTCCTCCTCTGTGAAATGGGGACGATGACTACCCACCTCCAGGGGAGCTGGTCTCAGGCCCATTGGCTCTTAGGATTCAGTTCTCACTGCCCCTTTTTCTTTTTTTCTCTCTAATTTTATTGTTGTTTAAGTACAGTTCTCTGCCTTTTCCCCCCACCCCAGCCTAACCCCCGGCCCTCCCCACCTCCCTCCCATTTCCACCCCCCATCATTGCCCCTTTTTCTGAATGGGCCCTGCTGACTTGAGGCCAGGGTGAAGACTGGGCAGGGGCTGCACATTCAGGCCATCACACAGGTGAAGCCAGAATGTTCATCATGAAAGGAGGGATGCATGGGTCTTTGAGAACAAATTGATTCTGGTCAACTCTATATCGAGGTGTCAGTCCAGTATCATCTCGATTAATGATACGGCAGATTGAAGTCTACCATTTTACTATTATTCTTTCTGTTGTACCTGAGTTCTAGCACTGTATTCCCCCTCTTCTGCCTCCTTTGAGTTATTTGAATCTTTAAATGAACCTCTCAGTATGTTCTATGTGGTAAAGGAGTTCTTTGATTGTCTCCTTTGAAATGAGTGTGATGTTAACCTTTTTCAGTAGAGGGCACTGTTGAGACATTGCTGGACAAAGAGGCTCTCTTGCAAGAAGGGCCAGTATGGAGACTCCAGGTGGAACCTGCCTCAGTCATGAGTACAGATCATCATTCCTCTGCAACTTTTCAGCCTTAACCTGATGGAAACCTTTCTCCAGCCTTCTTGACCCCAAACCTCATGGTGGCCCATGCACCACAAGCCTCCTGTCCCCACCAGCACCTGCACTCCCAACGTGTGCTCACATCGCCAGTTGCTGATCACCTGCTTCTCCAAGTTTTCCTCGCCCAGCAACTCCAGAGCAGCTATGGCCTGGCCAAACTAGCGAACATCTCTGCCATATGGTGTGCCAAACCACATCTTCTCCAAGGAGGTCCAAATCTGTTCCAAATTTGCTCTTCCTTGGAAAGACTCCCTCAGCTCTAGGAAACCACTTAAAGTTTCATTTTATTTTATGGTTAGTCTTTTATCATCATTAACAATTCTTTATATTACACTTCCCTACTTTAAACTATTTAAACTCTGTCTCCTGATTGAGCCCAGACTGCAGCAGAGTGGTTCTACTGTCTTCTGGCTTCCATAGTTTCTGATGAAAAGTTGGCTGATTGATGAAGTCACTCAACTGGCTGTTACATATTATTTTCTTCTGGATGCTTTTAAGATTTGACCTTTGTTTTTCAAGACATAATGTTTTTCAAGACATAATGGATTGAGCCCAGGTGTAGAGTCTTTGTATTTATCTTGCTTAGGACTTCATGAGTTTTTTAAATCTATAAAAACATTTTTTCAACACATTTTGGCCATTATTTCTTCACATATTGTTTTATGCCTTTTTCTGGGACCCCAATTATATATGTTAGGCCTTCTAATGTTGTCCCACAAGTCCCTAAGTATTGCTTTAAGGTCCATTTTCCTCCTCCATGTTCTTCAGTTTGGATAATTTCTCTCTCTTTATATTCAAATTCACTGACTCTTCTGTCATCTGCACTTTGCTGATTAGCGCATCCCGAGAATTTTGAAGTTTCAGGTATTGTATATTTTTAATTTTAGAATTTTCACCTGTTTTTTCCCCTAGCATCTTTTTCTTCTATTTCTCTGCTGAGATGCCCATCTCTTCACTCATTATGAGCATACTGGTATTTTCCTATTAATCATAATTATATAGCTACTCTAAAATTCTTGTCTGCTAATTTCAACATCTAGGGTATCTTGGGGGTCATACTCTATTGATAACTTCTTTTTCAGGAGAATGAATTGCATTTCTGTGTTTATTCATACATTGAGTGATTTTGTAATATAGCCTAGGCATTGTGAGTGTTATGTGGTGGGGGCTCTGGATTCTGTGATATTCTTCCAAAAAGTGTGGTTATTTTTGTGTTAGCAGGCAATTAACCTGGACTCTTTATCACAGGCATTGCAAACATTTTCCAGTCTTTTGTCTTTGACCTGTTTATGGCATCATTTGCCATACATATTTTTCTCTTTGTGAAGTCAAACATTTATCTCTTTCAGATCTTTTGAGTTTCCTGTTTAGTTTTATGAGAGCTCCCTAATTCACATGTTACACATTCTAATAAATACATACATTCTAATAAATGTTCTCATAATTTAAAAAATCTTCCCCTATGATATATCCATTGATTTTAGAGAAGGGGCAGGAGAGAGAGAGAGAGAGGAGATCAATGTGAGAGAAATGGATGTACGTGCCCCGAAAAGGATCAAATCCACAACCTGAGGATGTGCCATGACCTGGAATTGAACCTACAACCTTTTGGTGTATGGGACAGTGCCCCAACCAACTGAACCACCAGCAAGGGCAATGTTCTCATAATTTTTAAATCCATATGGATTTTTTTTTGGACTATGTTGTGAGATAGGGGTCCAAGCTCTGTTCTCCCAGATGAATTGCCTTGTACTATTTGTTCGTACCTCATACTATGATTTTTACCTCCTGAATTAAAATACAATGTGCCATTGTTACACTGGGATCAATTTTGATCTCACCATTCTGTCTCAATAGACTGTCTAGTTCTGGGTGGGTGCCATACTGTGATCATGGTGGCTTCCCAGCATACTTCTATATCCGGTGAGTCATGCTCCTTTTTCCTAGTCTTCTTGTCCATGATCTTGGCTACTCTCATTTATTCTTTCATTTGAACATTGAAAGCATTCCTTCCATTTGCAAAACATTCCCTGTTGGGATTCTAATTGAATATGAACTGCCCTCTGTGAATGTGGCATTGTGTAATACTAATTTACATGACTTCTTTCTTCCTAACCTTGTGGTCTGTCTTTCAGATGGTTTTTGCTCCTTTCTGGACCTTCATATAACTCCTTTGGTTTTTGTGTAAAATTTGTTTCTATGAATTGTATAGTTTTTCACATTACTATGAATGGTATTTTTCCCCATTTTCATTTCCAGATGATTTTTTGTCAAATACAGAAATGCTCTTGGTTTTGTATGCAGCTACATGCCTAGGAAAGACAGGAGATAAAAATATATAGATACAGATTTATATAAATATATAAGCTATATTTTAAAACCAAAATATTGATAATATATTTAAATATAGAATATACAAATATATATTTATATAGATATATGACGGGGGACTCAGAAAACCCCCGGAGTTATCTTCTGGAGGGTGGGCCCCTTGTGGTACAGGCTTCCCCCACTAGGTGAGTGTTCTAGAGCCCATCTGTATCAGTGTACCAAATGGCATTGTTGTGAGAGGCTGCATTTGGCTTCAGTGAATTTGTTTTGAAGACTCTTTCAACACATTTTCCCATTTCATGATGGGGGATTTATGAGCGCACCTGCCCACACCATGCTGAGTGTTCAGCAGTTTTCGTCCAAAGTGCCATGACCCCTGTGCCCCGCCTTCCCTATTCACCCAATCTTGCCCTGAGTGACCTTTTCTTTTTTGTTACCCCAGATGAAAAAGTCCTAAAAGGGAAATGTTTGAGGTGAAACAAAAAAACAGCAGAAGCACTAAAAGGCATCGAAATCAATGAGTTCAAAAACTATTTTGAGCAGTGGAAAAAACATTTTGATAGATGTATTGTATCAAATAGAGTACTTTGAATATGACTGAAGGTTAAACATGTAAGAATAAATATAGTTTTTTATAAATAAATTATGGGCTTTTTGGGTCTCCCCTCTCATATATTTATATAAATATGTATTTTAAAATTAGAATATCTTGGCTCTTCTAGGTAGACTATCCCTATACCAGCTAGCTCTCCTATTAAAATATTTACACTAATTATTCAAGTCCTTGTCATTTCCTTTTGCTATAACCACCAAGAATGATACCTGCAGTGAGGGTGGCCAACTGTGCATCTTGCTCTTTCCTTTAATAGAAATGACTAGGATTTCACCACTGAAAGTGGCATTTGCTGTGGTTTTGTGGTTAGCCTTACTGTATTTATATACTATTCTATTTATTTTTAAAAGTTTTATTATTAGAAATAGCCATTGCAGACCTTGGCTGGGTAGCTCAGTTGTTTGGAGCATTGTCCTGATACGCCAAGGTTGTGGGTTCAGTCCCTGGTCAGGGCACGTACAAAAATCAACCAATGAATACATAAATATGTGGGAAAACCAATGTTTCTCTTTCCCTCTTCCTTCCTCTCTCTCTAAAATCAATAGGTAAAAAATGTAAAAAATAGCCATTGCATTTTATAAAACCCCTTTTGGGTACTTTTTGAAAAATCAATAGGCTGTCTTTTAACTTTTAGATATAATGAATTACCTTCGGGACTTAGAGATATGGAACCGTTCTTACATCCTTGCAATAAGTCCTCCTTAGTTCTAATATTCTGTTGATACTTGGTCATGTTTATTTAGAATATCTGCATCTTATCTATGAGTTTTCATTTTCACAATCCACACACACCCATGTGACTGTCCCTACGGCCTCCTCATGACCCCTCCCAGCCACTCATAGCCTGTCTTCTAATAGCAGAACTTAACTTCCTCTGTTCCCTTTTTAATTTCCTATACTCGGAATAACAAATTTGTCCTTCTTTTTCTTTCACTTAAAATAATGTATCTGAGATACATGTATATTGCTGAGCTCATTCTCCTTGCTGTGTTGAATGGTATACATTGATTTCCAAATGAATCATTATTTCCATTGATACTTATATTGATATATTGTTAATATACAGTTGATATATTCATTTTCCTGTTGATGGGCGCTTGTATAGTTTCCGTTTGGGGATGAGTATAAACACTTAGACCTCTTTAGTATATTTGTCAGCATGGATTGAGTTGCCTTCAAGAAACTGACAGTTTCCCCAAGTGGTCCATATTTTTAATTTTAACCATTCTTGTGAATCTAGACACCATTTCTGATGGCTGGATAGCATACCCCTGTACAAGTGTTCTATTGATGAATTTAAGAACCTCCTATTGATAAGCCTTTGGGTTGTTTTCAGTTTAAAAATTTTTTTTAATCCTCACCCAAGGATTTTTTTTACTGGGTTTTTTTAGAGGGAGAGGAAGAGAGAAAGAGAAAGAGAAACAGCGATGTCAGAAACACCAACTGGCTGCCTCCCGTAAATGCCCCAACAGGGAATTGAACCTGTATGTATGCGCCCTGACCGGGGATCAAACCCGCAAACTTTTGGTGCATGGGACAATGCTCCAACCGACTGAGCCACCAGCCAGGGCTGTTTTCAGTTTTTTCTCTTCTAAACAATACAGTGATGACATTCTGAAACAACCTGCTTTGTGCACTTGTAACTGAACCCCTGGCAATCACCTTTTTGGTTATTTCCAGTTGTTTTGTTTTTATGCACAAAATAACACTGGAATAAACTTTCTTGTACATTCATCTTTGTGGGCTTAAAAGTTTTTTCTTGAGATTTTAGTTTTTTTGCCTTTTTAAAAAAGATTTTATTTATTCATTTTTAGACAAGAGGGGAAGGGAGCGAGAAAGAGAGGGAGAGAAACATCGATGTGTGGTGGCCTCTCATGTGTCCCCCACTGGGGACCTGACCTGCAACCCAGGCATGTGCCCTGATTGGGAATCGAATCTGTGACCCTTTGGTTCACAGGCCAGCACTCAATCCACTGAGCCACACCAGCCTTTTAATATCTTTTCTCATGTTGGTTTTGAGGACAGAGCCAGCCCAGGGAGTGTTGTACATTGCATCGGATGAAGGGCTGAAGGCTGCTTACTCTTACAAGCTGGCTTCTGAGATTGCACATTCTCTTCCTGCTCCTCCTCCAACTCTATGACCCCTCAAGGTATGAGGATGACTGGACAAGGGTCTAGCTGGTCCATCCAGAAGGGGGGGACTTTGGCCAAACATAGTCTCCAAGTTATGCATCAGGGTTGCTTGACAGCATCCCAACTCTCTCTGCACTAAGGTACTTCTAAAAACTACAGTCATCTCCTCATTCTTCCTTCTACCCATCCTTCCATCTGCCATTGATCTGTCAGTCATCCACCATCTATTCACTGATCCATTCATCAGTCCACTAATAGTCTCTTCACCAATTCCTTCAGCTCACTCCACTCACACACCCATTTATCTACTCAGATTTCATCTGTCCATTCACCCATCCATGTATCTATTCATTCATTTATCCCTTACTCCCTTACCCATCCATCCAATCATTCACTGATTCATTCATTCATCCATCCATCCACTTATCCATCCATCCATCTATCCATCTATCCATCCATTCACCAATCTACTCATCCCACCCATTCGTGTACTCATCTACCCATCCATCCATGTTTATCCATCCATTCATCCATTTACTCATTCCTCCAACCACCTACCCACTCATCCATCCATCCATGCATTCATCCATCCATGTGTTCATTTCTTTATTTATTGATCTGTTCATAAATTCATCAACTTCATTTACTCATCCAATCTTTCACTGAACCCTCCATCCATCTTCCAACTGACTATTCATCCACTGATTTACCTTACCAGTATTTAGTCATGTATCCATCTATCCATCCAACTTTCTTTTTTTAAAAAAGATTTTATTTATTTATTTATTTAGAGAGAGGAGAAGGGAGGGGGAAAGAGAGGGAGAGAAACATCAATGTGTGGTTGCCTCTCATGTGTCCCCCACTGGGGGGACCTGACCTGCAACCCAGGCATGTGCCCTGACTGGGAATCGAACCAGTGACCCTTTGATTCTCAGCCCGAGCTCAATCCACTGAGCTACACTAGCCAGGGCTCTTTTTTAAGATATTAAAAAAAATTATTTTAGAGGGAAAGGGAGGGAGAGAGGGAGAGAAACACTGATGTGTGAGAGATACACCGATTGGTTGCCTCTCGCACACCCCCAAATGGGCCCCTGGCCAGCCACCCAGGCATGTGCCCTGACTGGGAATTGAACCAGCAACCTTTTGGTTCGCAGGCTAGCACTCAGTCCACTGAACCACACCAACCAGGGCTATCCATCCAACTTTCAACTTACTCACCCATTCATTTATTAGTCAAGTTAGTCACTCACCCAATACCCACCCATTTACAGCCTGGAGCCAGACTCTATGACTGAGATGAGGTAAAAGAAGTGACTCAGGCCTGTTTCTTGCCCTCTAGGAATTGATTCAATTAGGAGAGGCAAATAACAATAGCACACACACACAAACAGTATGATCAGTGCTGTACTCACAATACGTCCCAGATACAGGTGGCCAAGAGGCCAGGACAGAGAGGGCCTGCAATGAATGGGAAACAGATTGCAAGGTGCCAGGAATAAGGCCTAGATCCTAGGACAAGCGCTTGCTCCAGCCAGGATCCCTCTCGTCTGCAGGACTCCACTCTCTGATCGTCTCCCTGCCACCCTCCACAGGCAGAGTTGATCAGCCTAGGAACCAAGACAATGCAGCAAGCAACACAGTTACAGTTGTTACCCAGTGGACAGAGCTCCTTCCAGCCCCAGCCCACCCCCAATTTTCAAGACAAAGCGGGGACACTGTGTTCACAGCCCCAGTGTGAGCAGCCTGCATCCAGGGAGACCCTACCGGATAAGGGTAAGATGGTGCCTCGCCACATTCCACGCCTCCGGGCCGTGGTTGAGAGCCAGGCCTTCAAGAATGTCCTGGTGGATGAGATGGACCTGATGCTGTCTCATGCAGCCACCCTCATCCAAGCCAATTGGAGGGGCTACCGGCTCCGGCAGAAGCTGATTTCCCAGATGTTGGCAGCTAAAGCCATCCAGGAGGCCTGGCGACGCTTGCATACCAGGCGCCTCCTCCGGTCTGGCAAGGAAGTGGAGAAAAAAATGAGCATGGATGAGGGGGACATCCCTTACCATGCCCCCCAGCAGGTTCGGTTCCAGCCTGCAGAAGAGGGCAAGTTCCTTCTGGCCCCACCTGGCATGGTGAGTAGGGAGACCCAGTCCCCTTCTGCTAACATCTCAGCTGCCTGTGCCCACCAGCTGGCTCTGGGGCAGCCCCCAGGCATTACACATCCCGGCATGCAGGCTCCGTATGATACTGGAGGCCCAAGTGTCACTTTCCTGCCACAACAGACTGTCTCCATGAGAATTCCATGTCAAGGGAGTCCAGATGCAAAGAGCCACCCGTGCCTGCTAACAAGAACTGTCAGAAGTGCCAGTCTCATCCACGCAGAAAGTGACACAGTGAGAACCACACAAGCGACTACCAGAGCCAACAAGGGAGGAGCCCTGGGGCCACCACCATGTGGCAGGTGTGCCCAGGAACTTCACGGACCTCTCAAGACCCAGACCCAGGGCCACGTGGAAGCAGAGGTCCTCAAAGCCCCGCCCCAGACAGGCCAAGGATCCGTGATGACCAAGACCCCACTCCAGCAGTGCCGGGTGTCCACCATAATGATGACTAAGACCCCACCCCAGATGTACCCAGCAGCTGCAGTGACCAAGACCCCACTCCAGTCATGCTTGGTGTCCACGATGAATAAAACCCTACCTCAGCCTTGCCCAGCACCCACAGTAACAATAACCAAGACCCCACCCCAGGTAGACCCAGCAGCCCCAGTGGCCAAGTCATGCCTGGCAGCAATCTTGAGCAAGAACCCAGCTCAGCCATTCCCGGTACCCTCAATAATGATAACAAAGACCCCACCCCAGCCATGCTTGGTGGCCCCAATGACCACCAAGACTCCAGCTCAGATGCAACCAAAAGCCTCGATGACCAACACTGCATCCCAGACACAACCAGCTGCTGTGTTGGCCAAAATCTCACCCCAGATATGCCTGTTGACTTCAATGATCAAGCCTCCAACTCAGACATGCCCGGTGCCTGTGATGGCCAAGACCCGGCCTCAGACATGCCAGGTCCCTGTGATGGCCAAGACCCGGCCTCAGACATGCCAGGTCCCCTTGATGGCCAAGACCCCGCCCCAGACATGCCAGGTGCCTGTGATGGCCAAGACCCCACCCCAGATGCGTCCATCAGCCACAATGGCCAAGACTCCACTGCAGACATGTCCAGTGGCTACAATGGCTAAAACCCCATCTCAGACGCTCCCCGGGGCCTCAATGACCAAGATCCCTCCCCAGACTCGTCTGGCAGCCATGATCACCAAGACACCAGCCCAGTTACGCTCAGTGGCCACCATCCTCAGGACGCTGTGCCAGCCCCCTTCTGCAGCTGGAAATCTGAAGGCTTCACCTCCAGCAGTTGTGGCAGCTGGGATTCCCAACACCTCATCACACACATGTCTGAATAGACCAAAGGCCAAGGCTGTGGTGACCGCGAGGCAGACGGCGGGCATGGTCAAAGTCTCGTCCCATTCACGCTTGACTGAGGGAAAGGTGAAATACTGCCCCCCACCACATCTGGGGGCTGGGGCTCCCAAGGCTCTGGCTAGGCCTTTTTTGGAAGGCGAGAAAATCAAGGGCTTCTCCCAGAAACAGGTGAAAACAGCAACTGTGTCTAATACCAGTGTGGCGGAGGACAGGAGCAAGGTCTTATCACAGGCACAGCTGAAGAAAGATGTTATGAAGGTTCAGTCCAAGGTGTACATGCCCGTAGAAATGAATATGGTTCTGCCCCAGGCACAGCCGGGCACCCGTCCATCCAAGGCCATTCCCCAGGCACAGATGGCCACCTGTTCAACCCAATCCTCATCCCGTGGACATCTGTTTGCCAAGCTGTCTGTAGCCTTGCCCCAGGCAAGTCTGGGCACGTGTCTGTCCAAACCCCCACCCCACACACACCTACCTGCCAAGCTAACCAAGGCCCCGACCCTGGCCCATCAGGGCACGTGTCCAGCCAAGACGCAGTCCCGGGCACATCTGACCGCAGGAGTGATAAAGGTCCAGCCTCAAGCAGATCTGCCTACCAGGCTGACCAAGGCCCAGCCCCAAGCGCAGCTGGTCACAGAAACAGCCAAGTGCCCCTATACTGCCCATCAGGCCACTGAAGAAGGCAAGACTCAGTTCCAGCCACTCCTGGCTGGGTTCAAAGCCTCTGCCCAGCCCCGCCAACAGGCTGGCCTTCTTGGCACTTTGTCCCAAGCCAAGCCAGAGGACAGACTGACCCAGTTCCCGGCCCATGGCTGTGCCCAGGGTAAAGCCCCCCAGGTCCCACACCAGGAGGCCTCTGAGACCCAGAGCATGCTGGTGCCTCTGCTGGCATCCACTGGATACCTCACATGCAATGTTGAATCCTGTGGTGACAGCGGGACCACCTGGGCCCAGCCATCAACCACCAGCCCAGCTGTGCCCTGTCAGGAGGAGCTGGTGGCCTCCCAGCTGGCCTCACTTTGTGCTGAGCTGGCCGCTGTGCTGGGCTCTCAGGATCTCCGTGATCTGCTGGCAAAAGCTCTCTCCCAGGGGGAAGTGAGGGCGGCACTGAACCAGGCCCTGTCCAAGGAGGTCCTGGGCACCTCCATGATGGCCAAGGTCCTGCCCCAGGGCCTGCTGGGCACAGCACTGGTGAAGGCATTGTCCTGGGGTGAGCTGGGCACTACACTGTCCCGTGCCCTGTCCCGGGGTGAGCTGCGGGCAGAACTCACTAAGGCCATGCAGGGCAAACTGGGGGATGTGCTTAGCAAGGCCCTGACGGAAGAGGAGTGGGCCACCCTGAACCAGGCCCTGTGTCAGGGTGAGCTGGGTGCCATCCTGAGCCAGTCCTTGTCTCAGGCGGCCCTGAGGACTGGACTCATCCTTCCTAAGGCTGCCTCAAAAACATTGGAAAGTGGGATGATGGTGACACCGGCCCCAGTGGAGGTGACTTACAGGGGGAGCCCGTCAGCTGCGTGGGGGCCCACCCTGGGCTGTGTGAGACCACACACCAGCAAGGTCAGGGTTCCCCTGGGTGGGGCCTGGGAAGGCTTTGTCACAGGCTGGCCAGCTGGGCTGTTGGAGGAAATGGGCGATGGGGCCCTGGTCGGGGGTCACCCTGCTTGTCCGTGGTCTTGGTGGGAGCCTCCTTGGTCAGTAGGGTGAGCACCATCATTCTTCAGTTTCCTCTGATCACTGGTTTGGACCCTTCTCTGTCATGGGAGATGGGGCTCCCCAGGGACTGCTTGCACCCAGGAGCTGGCAAACTGGCATCAGATCTCAAGCCCAGGGCAAGTGATGCAGGCCCCAATTTGCCTGGGCCACTCCCCCTGCAGCTGCCCCACCAGCAGTGGCAGCTGCTCATTGCCAACGGCATGACCCCAAGCACTAGCTGGTCATTGGTGGCTGGTGGCATGGCCCCAAGCTCCCATAAGCCACATGTGGCCAGCAGGGTGGCCCCACATCTATTGGTATCATTGCGGGAGGGCAGGGTGGCCCAGACAAGCTTGCCAGCTCTACAAGTGGTGGGAGGGCCATCCATTCCCACCAGTGTGCCACTGCCTATGGGGGCCCTGCTCATTGCTGTCAACCCTCTGGAGTCACCTGAAGGACCCGTGGGGTGTATTGGCCATTAGCAGCTGAAAGTCTGCAACAGCCATTCATGGTCCCTGAAGAGACCATGCAGAGGACTCAGTCCCTAAATCATAAACAGGCCTTTGTGGGCAGTAGTGAGATGACCTCAGGTGACCTCGGGTCTAGCGAGGGCCACCGCAGTGAGCAATGTGCCCCCAACCCAACCACAGACCCTTAAGGCCTGTGACAGAACCCCAGGCCCTGTCCCTGGCTCCCTGGTTCCTGGTCATCATGGGGCATTCAAGAGTCAGGGAGAAGCCAGGCTGTTGGAAGCCTCCTCAGGAAGTTGATTAAAGCCCACCCTTCTCCATACAGCCATACCTGGGCAGGAGAAGAATCGAACACAGGGTATCACTTCTGGCATGCACTGCCCCCAGGAGCTGGTGACTGGCCACCTACTCAGTGAACTGGTGGCCCATTCACCACAGGGTTCACACAGTGACCGAGCCAGAAGCTTCTCCCAGGGCTCCACAGACTATGGCCTAAATGCGAGCAATTCCCAGAGCACAGTGTGCTGCTGTAGCTCACTCAGCCTTTCCACCATGTCTGTGGCCAGCCTGAGTGCTGTCGACCTGGTGGAGGAGGAGTCCAGAGAGGCCAGCCCTGATGGGGACTTCCTCTCTGGGGAAGCCATGGGCGGGGGGGTCCCAGAGGCCTGGGGACCTGGAAGAGATGGAGAGAATAGGCCATGGACACATGATCCCAAACCTGCACCGCCTGCCCTCCCCGACCTTAGAGGTGATCCCCATTCTGCACCACAGCTCAGTGTCCAGTCACGTGACTTTGAGTGTCCACTGGGGCTCAGGCGGTCACGATGAGAGGGGCATGTCCTCAAGCCAAAACTTCATGGATCCGAAAGGTAGCTTGTGCCAGAAACCCAACAGGACAGGACTGAAGCGAAGTCTGCCTTTAGGTAATGTGGTCCCTTCCTCATATTAGCAGCCAGCGTTGACCAATAAGTTGATCCAAAGCCTATCCCAGCCATCAGTAGCCAGTAAGGTGGCCCCAAACCCAGGCCAGCTTTCTATGTCCAGTAAGGATCCCTCCAGCCTAGTGGAGCCTAATATGGCCGCTGAGGTGACCCTCAGCCTAGGCCAGCTGTCTAATGCCAATGGGGTAAGCCCTAGCCTAACTCAGCTTTCTGTGACCAGCGGGGTGACCCCTAGCCTAGCCCATGCAGATATAGGCAATAGTATGGCTCCCAGCTTAGGTCAGCCATCTGTGATAAGTGGTGTGGATCATGCACTTAGCCAGTTTGGGCTCCTGAGGTGAATTCAGATCGACCATTATCAAGGGTGAATGCAGTGGCCCCTTGTCTGTGCAACTCACCCTTTCTGACTGAAGTGACCTCAAATACACCACACCCATCTAGGGCTGGCAGCACGGGCAGGGGCTGAGCCAGCTGTCTCTGGTCACTGGAGCAGAGCCATGTCCAGATCACCGGATGGGTCATGGGGTGACCTCAAACTTCCAGGCTGCTAAGCCCAGGGAGGTGTCCCCGGGCTTCATCATCTACTTGGTGTTGGCAGGAGGCGTCCAAGCACAACAGAACGTTCTGCTGTCACTGTTCATCCCCAAACCTCTACCAGGCCTCTGTGGGCAGTGGAGAAGACTCTTGTCTAGGTCAGGGAACCAGAATGCTCAGGGCTTTCTATTCAGGGGCCTGGGTACAGGTGCATCTCAGGGCACCATGGCTGCTGGCAGGCTCCCAAATGTGTCTTGGGGGACCCTGGCTGATGGCAATTTCCCAAGTGTGTCTCAGGGACCTGTGTGTCCTGCCATTACAAGGACGATGTGCCAGAGAAGGGTGGCAACTGCTCTGGGCCCACAGCAGCCTCAGGTGGGCCATGGCATGGCTCCCGTGGCACCCTGGGCCCTGTGACGGTGCCCCTTTGGTTCATGAACAAACCTCAGGGGTGGGCCCTGGCTTCTCTCAGGCTCTAGTGCCCAACAGACTGGTCTGAGTCCATCCAAATTTTCCCTGGCCAATGTGGGCCCCAGCATACCTCAGGTCAGTGTTGATCTCCTAGTATCTATAGGCCACCAGTGTCATCCTGTGTCCAGTCAGCAACAAGCAAATGCTTTCAGCCAGGAGCCTGTGACGGGCATGGCCAGTCTTCTGGTGCCAGGTTCTGTAGCCAATGGGACGACCACAGCCATGGCCTCAGGTACTGTGGTCAGTGGCATGGCCCCAGCCTTCCCACAGGGTCTGTGATCAGGGCTGTGGGCCAGAGCCTTCCTGTGATCACTTGTGTGCCCCCCACACTTCCAATAGGTTGCACGGTCAACCCAGACCTTACCCTCAAGCTCCGTGACCAGTGACATGGGC
Organism: Desmodus rotundus; assembly: GCF_022682495.2. Lineage (NCBI taxonomy): Eukaryota > Metazoa > Chordata > Mammalia > Chiroptera > Phyllostomidae > Desmodus > Desmodus rotundus. The sequence continues at coordinate 34,667 of NW_026527385.1, read as the reverse complement.
CAGGGCTTTTCCCCAGATCCCATGGCCAGTGCTGTGTCCCATAGTCTCTCCAGGTTCCGTGCTCAGTAGTGTGACCCAGAGCTTTCCTCCAGGTTTTGCAGCCAGCAGCATGGCCAGGACCTACCTTCTAGGTTCTGTGGTAGGTGGTGTGCCTCCCAGCCTGATTATAGCACCTGGTGCTGGTGAGGAGAAGCAACGTCTCTTTGTAAGACCTTCTGCTAGTCTAACTCTCTAAGCCTGCTTCTAGGTTCCCACTTCTAGGCAAGTGGGATGGATCCCCATGTCTCTTTGGGCTCTATGGTCTCTAGCGCGGTTATGACTGGGGATCTGAGTCAGGGCCTAGTTCTGAGGTCCATGGCTAGTGTACCTAGTCCACCCCTCACAGTTGGAAGCGTGGCCTACAGCCTTCCCCAGGGGTCCATGCTCATTGGACTAACCACTTGTCCTCACCATGGAGCCTTGGCTGAGGAGGGTTCTACAGTTCCCTTTCAGGCATCCTATGCCACTAGTGTGGCTCAAGCTCATCCCCATGCCTTAGAAGCTAGTGGCAGAGCCAAAAGAGTGCCCACAGTTCTGCAAAAAGCCTCAAAGTTGAGCCACCCTCTTGGGACAATGGCTGTTGGGACCAAAGATGGCCAGGCCATGATGAAACTGGAAGACCTGAACGAGACTCCTGTCCCGGGGGTCCAGATCCATAGGGAGTCCATAGTCCTTGAAGCAACACCATGGATGTCTGAGAGTCCCCAGGGATCTGATGTCAACTATGGCCATGAACTCCTGGCAGAGGACAAGATTGTTCCCAAAGGCCCAAGGTTGCCATTGGAGGAGGTGGCTCCCAGCTAAGCCAGGTCTATGATGAGTGGCATGGACCCTGTCCCTTCCCAGCCCCCGAGTTTTGCCTAACACCCCAAGGCCAGCAGGGTCACCCCAACTCCGCAGCATAGGTCAGCAACCAGTTAGGGGCATCCATTTCCCACTCTGTGACTTCTCATGGGGTCCCCTGTATGCAGATGGACACAGGGCCCTCCTCAGTTTACCAGGTGTCAGTGGCTCACATTGTGTCCCAGAGCCCCTTGGCCACTCCCATTATCCCTGGGAGCCTGTTGGCCACCACCAAAGTCCCCTGCAGGCCCTTAGCTGCTCATTTCCCCTGGAGCCCCTTGGCTTCTCACGTGCCCTGGAGCCACTCCCATGAGTGGGTGGCTTGACATTTCAGGGTCAAGCTGGTCCATGGCAGTTCTGTGGCATCCAGTTTGCGCCTGGGGTCTGTGTCTGGGATGGGGACCGCAAGCACCTCCTGGAGGTCAGGGACCACCAGTGTGGCCTCATGTATGCTGCCATATCTGTCTGAGGCCAGTGGCGTGCCATCCAGTGGGTCCAGGTGGAAGCTGTCCTCAGTTCATTTCAGGAGCCAATGTCTGGGAACCTGGCTCAGGGCAGCCACCACATCCTCCTTGGCTCTGGAAAGTACTCCAGGTCCACGAATGGTGGCTTTGTCTCTGGGGTGCCAGATAGTTCTGTGGCCAAGACTGGGCCTTCCCAGAAGGTTGGGGAGCACACCTCCAGGCCTGCACAGGAAGGTCCCAAAATCTCCATGGGCACACTGCCAGACATAAAGCCAGTTATCCATACCGGTGACCTGGCTCACAACAGGGCCATCCTTGGGTTGCACCACAGGGGTTGAAGGGTATCTCTTGAATCTTCAAGTGGTTCCCAGAGGCCCCTTTGTAACTAGGAGTCACTACAGGGACCTCAGGATTTCCACAGCATCATTGCCCCTGTATACAGTAACAGGGCACCCCTGACTTCCGCTGTACTACAGGGCCCCATGGATGCTGGCGTGGCTGGTGGCCAAGCGTGGAAGCCCACCGTCCCCAGTGCTGCGGTCAGGCCCATGAGCAGTGCTGAGGCCCCCCTCAGAGCCTGGGCACCAGCCAGGTGTGCTGTGCCATGGGACGCCACGGGCAGCGGGGCAGTGGTGGATCCAAGACGGCTGGGCGAGCTGGTAGCGTCGGTGCAGACTGTGGAGAAGATAATCGTGCAAGCTGTGATCACCATACAGGCATGTGCACGTGGCTACCTGGTGCGCCGTACCATCAGGGTGTGGCACCAGTGGGCTGTCATCATCCAGGCTGCCTGGCGTGGCCACTGTGCGCGGCGGAACTTGGCCCAGCTCTGCAGAGCTGCCACAGTCATCCAGGCCACATGGCGAGGCTACTTCACCCGACGGAGACGAGCCCAGCAAATGCTGCTCCCCGGCACGTGGGTTGGCATGGGTGGCAGAGTCCATTCGACCTCCAACCACCGCTGCTTCCAGTCCTGCCAGCCGAAGGCCTGCACCCTCTGTCAGTCGCTGAGTCCCCGGCTGGGGAGCCTGCCCAGTGCAGTGATGCTTGTGGGTTCCAGCCCTCGCACATGCCACACGTGCGGCCAAACCCTGCCCACGCGGGTGGTACAGGGCATGGGCCAGGGCAGTACACGCCAGGCGGCCATGCCATGGGGCTGTGACACCCAGCTGACTCCCCGGAGCCCTCGGAGGCAGCTCCTTGGCCAGAATAAGGCAGCCGTCATCATCCAGTCCGCCTGGAGGGGCTTCATTGTGCGTCACCGGCTGAGGCAGCAGCAGGTAGCAGCCAAGATGCTCCAAGCCACCTGGCGCGGCCACTATACCCGGGCTTCCCTCACCACGGATGCGCTTTTGGGACCAACGGCATGGGACAGCCCACAGAACACGCAGTGGCCAGGAGTCTAGGACCTTGCCTGGTGGGGTCACAGCAGGGGAGGTGCCATGTGGCTCTCTCAGTCTAATGAATAAAGCCCTCCCCAGCCAGGGTCTTGGTCTGCCTGTGCTTATATAGCTATCTTGGGCATGGGTGTGGGGGGAATGGGTGGAATCTAGAACACTGTGGACTGGGAGGGGACCCTAAACTTCCAACCACACAGTTGGCACCCATGGTCTGTGTCTGAGATGGGAACCCAAACCCTTCCCAGAGGTCTGGGGCTTCCAGTGTGGCCACTGAATCTGTCCATGACTAGTGGGGTGGTGTCCAGTCGGATCTAGATGGAAGGTGTCCTTAATGCACTCCAGAAGCCAGTGTCTGGGGACCTGGCCCAGAATGGCCACCACAAGTCCCTTGGCCCTAGAAAACTCCTACAGGTGGATGCATGGTGCCTTTTTTTAAAAGGAAATTCTGGGGGTTCCAGCCATGTACAAATTTGGTGGGATGCTGGGCTTATCCCCAAGGGGATCCGATCTGGGTGAGAGAGAACTAGATAGAGTCTCTCCCAGCCTGTGGGTCAGGGACAGGGCAAGGAGGGGGAGAGGGGGCTGCAAGCACCCAGAGGGGGCAGCCTGGTTGAGGAGGGGCAGAGAGGGTGATGGCATGGGTTTAGGGCAGCTATGGAGGGGGACACAGGGTGGTGGGGGCTGTTGGGGGAGAGGAACTGGAAGGCGCAGGGGTGTCCTGAAGGGATGGGCAGAATCTGAGGTCTTTGGGGTCATGGTTCAGGTAGGATTTTTAGGCAAGATGGGGGTCCAAGTGGAAAGGGGAGCTGGTATGGCACCCCTGGGAAATGTAGCACCCCCCATAGGCCCCGTGTCCTGAGGCCCTGCCTCCACCTCTCCCTTGTGCAGGTGTAAAAAACAGCCACCTGGCCCCACACCTGGCCACTCATGACACCTGTGCAGAGCCCGCCCTTCGCCCCCCGCAGATGGGACTGTTGGGCTCCCAGCTGCTACCGCCGCTTCTGCTCCTGGCTCTGGTGCTGCTGCTGCAACCCGACATAAATTTCTCTGCTTTGCTGACACCCCTACAGGTGAGAACAAGTAAGGAAAAAGATGGGCTTCTAGAAAGCTGGAGGGGTGCGTTCTGCCCAGCCACACACCTGGCATTGGGGCCCCTTCCTCAGGCCACACTGGTCTGCCAGTCGCCCACCCCAGAGGGGCTCTCCTCCCAGAAGCAAGGTGGGGGGCTCGTGAGAACAGCTGAAGCACCCCCACCCCTCCACCCCCCACGCCTATCCTGAGGCTGCCACTTCCGCAACTGCAGCCTGACGGGAGCCAGTAAGAGGCTGTGACTGCCTCACACCCAGTTTGAGGTTCCATTTAAAACGCGTTTCTGTTAGCCAGACCCCAGGACCATGGGAAGGCAGGACAAGGGCTCACTTCCTGGTCACTGAGCATTTATGGCTCCCAGGAGAGGTTCTTGGCACCTGACTAATTTTCTTCTGCTTCCCTATAAGACGGTTCCAAGGGTGAAGAACAGAACTTTTTCCTAAAATTTATTTTAATTTATTATATTAGTTTCAGGTGTACAATCTAGTGATTCAACAAGAGGTGAACTCTTGCCCTGGCTGGCGTGGCTCAGTTGGCATCATTCTGCAAAGTGGAAGGTTGCTGGTCTGACTTGCAGTCAGGGCGCATGCCTGGGTTGCAGTCCTGGTTCCGATGTATCTCTGTATCTCTCACACACGGATGTTTCTCTCCCTCTCTTTCTCCTTCCTTTCCACCCTCTCTAAAAGTAAATAAATAAAATCTTTTTTTAAAAAAGATCCACTCAGGGCAGAGTGGACAGGGTAGGGTAGGGAGAGATCGGTGAAGGAACCGGCAAGCAGCTAACGTGCCCAGCAGCCTGGGGCTGGGAAGGAAATAATTGTGGGAGGTGGCCCGTGAAATATTGACCCACTCTCCGCCTGGCTCTTGGGCTCCTCGCCTGGGAGGGGCTTCAGACAAAGAGCTTCAAACAATGGCATCTCATTTCCCACTTACTAAATCCTCCAGGCCCTCATAGGGAAAGAAGGCATCCAGAGAGGGTACTGGGGTTGAGGCCATCCTCCCTTGTTCCTAATCATCCTCTCCCTGTACCTTCTGGTGTTTTCTTTCCAGAAGTTAGGAGAGAGACTGAGACCTCAACTTCCAGACCTTGGATTGCTTTTCTTTCCAGCCATGGCTCTCCTAGTTCTGTGGAGACCTCCATCAACCACTTAAGCCCCTCCCACACCTCCCCAGGCCGGCTGCACCATCCATTTCGGCACCCCTAGTTCAGGGGCAGACTCCACGCCCCACCCCCACAGCCCCTTAAATTCAGAGCAACCCCACCAGAAAGCCCAGTTCCAGTTTTACAAGTTTAGGGCTGGTGCCCACCTCCCACAACCAGAGACAACCCCCCACCCTAGTTCTGGCTTTCCATTTCAGAACTCACCTCCATCTCCCACTCCAGCCGCCTGAGTTCCACCTCCTTGACCTTGCACTGGAGACCCACTTCCCTCAGCCCCAGAATGGAGTCCTCCTCCCTGCCCTTGGTCACAACCAACGGTATGGTACAGCTGAGGCTTCGGGGCCTGGGGCAGTTTGGTTTGTAGGGGTGTGGAGGATGCCTGGCGTTACTGGGCTGAAGTTCTGGGATCGGCCTCCAGGGAGAGACACAGACCTGAGAATGTGCAGGGAAGGGCTACACGCCCCCCTCCCCTCTACCCCTAGTATTGCCTGAAGCTCTTCACAACTCCATTTCGTGCACATTTATTAAGTACTTAATGTGTGTGTCATTCTGTGGGACACAGCCATGTCGGAAGAGAGGTTGTAAGTAAATTTCATATTTGTTTATAAAAGAACAAAACAGAACAAAATAAGACGTTGCAATATGAGTGCAAATGGTTTGACATTTTAAAAAATTGGTCAGCAAAGGTCTTGGTTTGAAGGAGGTGAGGGAGGAGCCAGGAAGTTATCTAGGGGGAGAGCAGCCCAGGTAACAGGCACAGCCTGTGCAAAGGTCCTGAGGTAGGACTGTGTCTGGTGCATTTGAGGAAGAGTGAGATGTCTGGAAGAGGCTGGGTAGGGTACTGGTGGGATGGCAACACGGATGGAAAGATTATAGGGTATGACCCCCCAGGGCCCCAGGGGTTCATTAAAAGCTACATTTTTTAGAGGCACTTAGAAAAATTTGTTATTCAAACTAACATGTTGTCTCCAAAATGTTCAAACAAAAGTACAAATGCAAAGTGTGATGATCTTTCGCTTAAAGTCACAGGATATACACCATCTTTACAAAGTGTCTCATTTCAGCCCAGGCCGGGTATCGGGAGCGTTGTCCCAGTACGCCCAGGTTTCGGGTTCCACCCCCCAGTCAGGGCACATACAAGAGTCCACCAGTGAAGGCGTAAGTAAGTGCAACAACAAATTCATATCTCTCTCTCTGTCTCTCTGTCTGTCTGTCTCTCTCCCTCTCCTCCTCTTTCTCTGAAATCAATCAATAAATTTTTTTAAACCCCAAAATTGTCTACTTTCACATGTATCCCCAGAAGGCCACTGCATTTGTAAACAGTTCTAGATTTTTCTCACTTTGCAAGAACCCCTGAGTGTAGCCAATGAGAGCTATGAAAACACAGCAAACCAAATGAAATCCTTGAAGACAAATACATTCGAAAGCAAAAGGATAAAAATGTACTTTAAAAAGGTCAGACAGCAAGCAGAGAGGGAAGTAAGCACGGCTTTCTGGCAAGGGACTTAAAAGGTTCTGGGCCCTTGTGTGTGTCTCGGCCTTAAGAGGGATGGGGCCCGTGGGGCCCTCCCCTCAGCTCCAGGCAACACTGGAGCGCATGCTGGTAGTGGCCGTGTGTCCGTGGTGTCCGTTCTGCTCAGTGGGTCTGTATCTCTGCATCGTTCATGGGGCCCGCAGACAACAGCCAGGGGGTCAGACAACATCTCGGGTGGTTCTGAAGACCGCAGTCACAGCCTGGGCTGGGCCAGGTCCCAGTGGCCCGTGTGTCCAGGTTTGCTGCCCAGGCAGGGAAGTTTCTCTGGGGCAGTGATAACTGAGCTGAGACCTCAAAGGCGGGAAGGAGCCTCCCTGGAGAAAGCCAGGAGGCTGTCCCAGGAAGCCTGCAAAGCCAGTAAAGAAGCCCCGGGGTAGGAAGAACTTGGGATGTTTGGAAAACAATCAAGGGGTGCATGGTCCATAGGAAGGAGTGTGGGTTATAACCCAAGCGCCATGGGGGAGTTTTCAGCCAGCAAGGGCTGGATTCTGGTTGGTCTTCCTTCAGGTCTTCAGGGGCAGATAGTCGGTGGGGCAGGGAAGGATTTCCAGGAGGCAGGGACAGCCCTATGCAAAGGCTTGGAGGCAGGAAAGCTCCAGAAGCACGCAGAGAACAGGGAGTCAAAATACCCCCTCTCCATTGTTCAGTCCTGCTCTGCAGGTCTGAGCTGGACTCCACTTTCCCTCCTCCCATTAGACAGGAGGGAAAACCGAGTCTCAGAGAGGCAGGCCTGGGGCTGGGGACCCTCGCAGATCAACGAACTCTTCCTGCTACCTACTCGCCTCCCCGCCAGGACCGCCAGGACCGCCAGGCTTCTCTAGCAGGGAAGCTCCCTGCCCTTTGGCCATGACCAGGGCCTGGAGCGGACCCCCTCAGGGCTGACTCTTGTCCCGCTGTGACAGGAGTGGTCCGGGAGGCAGGAGTCAAGGTCATCGGCACATTGAGAAAAAGCCCCCAGAGGGAGGGTCATGCTCTAATGATTCTTGGGGGCAGCAGGTGGCAGTGCTGGTGAAACATTAACTCAAGGCTGCTCAGGAGGCTGGAGCACCAGAGGAACTCCCTTCCGAGGGCCAGGCCCCTCATCATCTTTCCTGGGGGCCCAGGTTTCAGCTGCAGCTCCAGCCCCCACTGTTGTGGATCGGTTACTGGCCAGAGGGGGTCATAGATCTGCCTAGGGCAGCACAGTGTGGCCAGGGTCCCCAGGGCTGCCCCCACACCCTTGAGAGCTTGCTGTGGAGCACAGTGTCCTGACCTCAAGCTGGTAAAACCCTCCTGTTCTTACATCAGAGCTGCGCCTCTCTCTCTGTCTCTCTGTTCCCCTCTCTGCTCTCTCCTCTCTCTCGCTCTCTCTGCCCACGTCTGCCTCTTTCCTCTCCCTTCCTCTGGCTCTTACTCTCTGTCTCTGTCTCTCTGTGCCTTTCTGGCCCCCTCTCTCCATCTCTCTGTCAATGTCTGTCTCTCCGTTTTTCTCTCTCTGGCTCTGTTTCCATTTCCCTCCTTTTCTTGTAAGCAAACACGGGACAATGAAACTTAACACCCATCTACCCTGTCCCCTCCCCCGCCACACACTTGGTCACCCTCCTGGCCACTCTCTCTCTTACAACCATCTTTGTGACATTCTCCTGTCCTCCGGGTCACGCAGCCCACTACCTCCTGGCTCAGCCCTAAGGGTGGTGTGGAGGTGTGTCCACTGCGGGCCTGGCGCTCAGACAGTTAAGGGGATCTGCTGGGGGGAACCCTGGACCGCCCTCTTGGGCACATCCAGTCCTCCCGCGCCCTGCTCCCTGGTCAGTCACAGGACTCAGCAGCGGCAGTGAGTGCCAAGCCTGCCTGGGCCACGCAGAGCTTGTGTGAGTCTGGGGCGTTCTCGGGTGGTGGGCTAGGGTCTCCAAACCTTCAGAGCTGGTCTGGGAACTAAACGTCTCCTGCATGGGACCCAGAGCCAGGGGACTTCTTCCCGAGGGACCCAGCAGGAAGTGAAGAGGGGGCTTGGGGAGTGCGCAGGCACCCAGCCCCTGTTTCTGGATGCAGGCCCCTGCAGAGAGGTTCGCGGGGTGTCCCACATTGGCCCCTGTGCTGGGACCAGGCCTCAGCTGAGCATCTGTGGGCTCCAGGGGAAGGTGCAGCGTGTGGGAGTGATCTCCCCGTCTGTGAGGGCGCGGCTGGACTCCTGGGTTCTGGGGGTTCACATCCATCTCCCCAGGTTCTTGGAAGCCTGCAGCATGAGGCGCAGCAGAACAGCGCTCTCCTTCCTGCTGAGTGAGGTGAGTGTGGGGGGTGGCCTTATGGGGGTCATGGGGGAGGGGTGGGCCTTATGGAGGTCATGGGGGAGGGGTGCCAGTGCCCCCCTACTTGGAAACACCCAGAACTGTCTGGAGACCCACTTACAGGTTGGGAAACCAAGGCCCAGAGAAGGCACTAGAAGCCTGAAACTCAATTCCGGTGTCCAGCCCAGGACTGCAGCCACTGCTTTTGGGAGCAAGGGACCAGCAGGGCAGGAAAAGCAGGGACCCTTTGGGTCCAGAAGCAAGATGATTGGTTTTCCAAGGAAAGGAGAGCACGCCTTTGCGGAAGGGCTAATGGCCCACCTTGGAAGCTAAAGCAGTGTTAGAGGAGGACGGTAGTGAGCCCTGGTCAGCTGGGTTGGCCCCTGCACCGAAAGGTTGTGGGCTCAGCTCCCATTTGGAGCTTGGAGCGCGTATGGGAGGAAACTGATCAATGTTTCTCTCTCACATCGATGTCTGTCTCTTTCCACCTTCCCTCCCTCTCTCTCAAATCAATAAACATAGCCTCGGGGGAGGATTTTTTAAAAAGACGCTAGTGAGCAGGGTTTCGGTCGTGAGCTCACCCAGCAGGAGGTGGATTTGAATCTCAGGCTGGCCACTGACACCTGAGTGGCTGGTAACCTCTCCAGGACTATTTTCTTGTGTAGAAAAAAAGGGCTAAAATTGTGTGGCTTGAGAGAGGTCAGGATGAGCCGGAAGGCAAAGTCCTGCACACATTAACACATTTACCCACGCCCCATCTCTGAGTCACACCTTCCTCCTCTGTAAAGTGGGGACCTCTTGGCACTCCTCCAGACATTCAGCTTCCAGCGTCAGTCACTGCCTCTGCACGTGGAGCACCTGCTGTGTGCCTGGCCCAGTGCTGGGGAGGGAGGTGTTGAATTAAGGTAAAAAATAAGGTGTGGGGTGGGTGAATGTAAGTGAGGCTGTGCAGATCGGGCTGGAGGAGCTCTGAGGAGGTGGTGACTGAGCTGAAGAATGGATGAAAACGAGCAGCCAGCCTTGGGGAGAGCTGGGGGAAGGGTATTCTCTGCAGAGGGCACAGCTCCTGCAAAGGCCCTGAGGCAGGTGTAAGGGTCAGGCACAACAAGGCGTTGGTGAGGCTGGGGCACATGGAATGAGAGGAGATGGAGGAAAACAAGGGGGGATGGGAGGGCAGGAACCAGCACATGAGGGACCTCAGGGACAGCCGTGAGGGGTGTGGATTTTGTTCCAGGGTCGCTGGGAGCCACTGGAGGAGGCAAGGGGCAGGTGTAGGGCTCGTTTTAGAGGCAGAACATATCAGGGTCTCCAGGATGGATGAATCAAAAGGCAGCTTCTCAGCGTCTTTCCAAGCCCTTCCCCACCCAGGCTCCCCCCCACCCCACCTACTCCCCCTCCCGGGCCTTTGGTCCTCACTCCAGCCTCTCAACCAGGAAAGCAATTAGTCTGGAGTGGCAGACTGATGAAAGCTGCAGCTGCGAGGCCAGGAGGCTCCTCCTCCCCTTCTCAGCCTGCAGCTCTGAGATACCCCATCCCCGCCTCCCCCTGCTTCAAAGGAGGGAGGGCAGCAGGCTGGATCCTGGAAGTTGCAAGGAGCACCTCCTCATCAAACCCATTGCAGGTGCTGTCGACTCTTCCCCTCAGGGTCTGTCTTGTCTGCTTCACCCCCAAACCGGCCACCCCCCCAAACATCTGACTTCCTCCACTGTTCTCCTTGGGGGGAAGTCACATGAGACTCACACCAAATCTGAATTGGCCCAGATATTGGTGTTTCTCCCCAAATATTCCCTATCCAGGTAACTATCCAGACTACTAGTTAACTGGCAAGTGACTAGTAACCCATTATTAACACTAGTAGCCCTTGAATACCCTTGAACATCCTACAGCCATGCTCCATCTCTCAACCTCCAAAACATCCCAAATTCACTCACAGGCCCCACACTGGTCCATGTCCCACCATTTCCTGCCCAGCCTCAGCCCTGCCCCCCAAAGCCCCTGCTCCCTGAGGCAGGCACAAGAGGCTTCTTAAAAGCATAAAGTAAATCATATCCCTCAAAAGCTCTCAATCCACTCCCGGAATTAATTCCCAATTCCTCACCCCACCCCTGGAGCCCTGCATCAACTCCTGGCTCCACTCCCACCTTCTTCTGTTCCTCAAGCCTGCCAGCGTATTCCCACCTCAGGGCCTTTGCATGTGCTGTTCCTCCTGCCCAGGGTGCTGTCTCCCAAGCTCTCTCCTGGGCAGCTCCTTCTCCTCTTTGAAGTCACAGCTCAGTGACCTCCTCAGAAAGGCCCCTAACTACACCTGAGTGATAGCATACCTTCATCACTCCGTAGGTCCTTCCATGGCCTCACTTTTTTCCAGCACTATGGGAACTGTTTTTCATATCTGTTGAGTAAATAAATGAACGTGGATGTGGGCAAGCGTTTTTCCCATCTGGGGCTCAGTTTCCACAAGCAGAAAATGGGGAAACTGACATCAGTGGGTTTCCTGACATGGGAGAGGCCTGCGGCCCACGCACACCCCACCCTCTGCTTTCCGAGAACACCCTCCCAGCCGCTGGGACCCTCCCTTCCTTCCTGGGGGAGGCCAAATATTGGTTACTTAGATTTCTGCATCAGAATTCAGGTGCCTGTGGGAGAGGGTGGGGATGTGCTCAAATGGGGAGGAATGGCCAGCAATCCTGGGTCCTAGAAAGATCGAATCTGTACAATGAGGTGGGGGCGGGGAGCTAAGCAGCCCTCTGCTGTGTGCCCCTCAGACAGTCATTTCTCCCTGAACATCAGCACCCTCCTCTGTGACATGGAAGTACGAGATGACAACGAGCAGTGCAGTTCTCCTGCACCCACCAGGGGCTCCGAGGTGTGAACTGATGTGCACACCTCTCAGTTTCTTCCCCGCTCCGCTGGCCCTGGCGCGGGCTTGTATCAGCCTTGTGGTCTGGACCTCAGTTTTCAAATCTGAATGTGTAGTCAGATGGTGGAGACAGACGCATTGGCGAGGCTCAGGGGCAGAGCAGGAAAAGGCCACCCTTTCGAGCTCCACTTCTCCTGCATCCCCATTTACTTCTTCCACCCCCAGTACACTGCCCTTTCTCTGGGTTCCAGTTTCGGTGCCACTCCCGGGGGTCAGCACCGCGGACAGTTCCGAGCCTGTGACTCGCCTCCCCCTGTCCTTTTATCACCAACGACTCAGAGGAATTGGCACCTTTTTCATCCCCACCTTCACCAATGGGGAAACTGAGGCATGCTGGCCCTAGACCACGCATCATGAATTGAACTCACTCCCGATCTGTTGGGTTGGAGAGCTTACACGCCCGACTCAATTCAACCTGATTCTGTTTGGTTTTCAAATGTCTCAAGTGTTTACTCAAGGGCGTGCTTGCAAACAACATCTCATTTAATTTCTCCTTTTCAGTCCTTCCTTCAAGAAATGAACTGAGGCTCAGAATCTGTAATTCTACCTCCACCATTTTATTAAAAAGATTTCATTTATTTTTCAGAGGGGGGGGGAGGGAGAGAGAAAGAGGGAAATGTGGATTGGTTACTTCTCTCACATGCCCAACTGTGGACCTGGTCCGCAACCCGGTGCTCTGACCGGGAATCAAACCAGCGACCTTCAGTTTGCAGGCTGGTGCTCAACCCACTGAGCCACACCAGCCAAGGATCTACCAACTGCAACCTTGGGCGAGTTACTGATGCTCTGAGACTTAGTGTCTTTAATTGCAATATAAAGATAATGGTATAAGCTGGTTTCATTGTACACTCACGAGCTGACCCCCAGGGGACCCTTAGAACAGCATCTTTGTGAAATGAGTGTGCAAGACAGGTTAGCTGTTGGCACTGTTGTTGTTATTCACTTGTTTACTTCCTGCATGCTTTATGTATTTATTTTTAAAAAATATTTTAAAAGATTTTATTTATTTATTTTTAGAGAGAGGGGAAGGCAGGGAGAAATAGAGGGAGAGAAACATTGATGGTTGCTTCTCACACACACACAAGCCAGGGACCTGGCCTGCAACCCAGGCATGTGCCCTGACTGGGAATCAACCAGTGACTTTACCATTTGTGGGATGATGCCCAACCAGCTGAGCCACACCAGTCAAGGTGCATGTTTTATTTTTACATTTTAATAAATAATATAATCGATGAAATACCAGTAAAGTGCCTATTAGCCTAACGAATAGCAGTATGTGTTATATAATGTAATAAATAATGATAATGAATATATTTTGTATTAATTTATTAAAAATAAATGTGGCTGTAATGCCTACTGTGGGCCAGGCAATATTTGCATTTTGCAAGGTTGAGGTCCATCTCCCCATTTCTTAGATGAGGAAACTGAGGCTCAGAAGTAAATTAACTCAGGGGGATAGTAGGACTGAGATACAGTTCTCTGGGCCAGTCCAGGTGTCTGGGTGAAGGAATCTCAGAGCCCCATGGTCCCCAGGGTACCAGGAAGGTCCCATGCCCAGAAACTCACTCATGTCTTGTCACTGTCTCCCTAGCATGTCCGAGAGTCTGTGGATTCTGGCTCAGGACCCGCGAGTCCCCTTGGCAGTGGTGTCATCTGGAGACGTTTCTCAGGGACCCCGTTGCTGCCCCCGCTGTCGAGCCGCCTTGGGCCCTCTGGAGAAACTGAGCCCAGCGCCTCTGTGGTGTTCACCATTGGGGCTCGAGGGACAGAGCAAAGCCGTGGTTCAGCTTCAGGCAGGTGAGGAGGCAGATGGGGACTGTGGGAGCCAATCCCAGGAGAGGAGAATGCCTCATCTAGCTGGAGTTTTTAAAAACTTGTTCATAAAGCATTTATTAAGCAGCTACTATGTGCCAGGCCCTGCACTTGAGACACAGCCATGGGCAAGCAGATGCTCACAGGCTGATGGTGGAGACAGACTAATACCAACGGGAGAAGTGAGGGTGCCATGGAGCCCAGAGGAGGCTTCTGACCCAGCATTGGGGTGTAGAGGGTGAGAAAGGATGCTTTGAAGAACTATCATTTAAGGATGAAGTGGTGGCTTAAAGGATGAAGAGAAGTCAGCCAGGAGGAGCGCAGGGAAGGGTATACCAATCAGGAGGGACAGATTGTGCAGAGCTTCAGACCCAAGAGGATCAGGTACATGAGGAATTGAATGCAGATCAGTGTGGCTGGAGGGTGGGACGGGAGCCGGGGGGAGGGGAGCAGGGGCTGGACCACACAAGAAAGACCTCATGGGTTGTAATGAGGAGATGTGGGTGGGTTTTCAATAGAGTGGATTGATACGGTTGGCATTTTTGAAAATTCCCTCTGGCTGCTGTGGGGAGCACTGTCAGGGGCAGGGGTGGAAACAGCAGGAGCCCAGCATGGAGGCAATTTTGGGAAGGAGATGGTAGTGCCTGAAGTAGGGTGAGAGCCATGGGCTGGAGAGAAGTATGCAGATTCGGGTTAGGAAGTGGTCACACCAGACCTTGGTGGACACCAGCAGAGGGTAAGAGAGAGGGGCGATTGGTGTGAACAGCTCCTGGTCTTTGACCCTCTGCATGTGACAACATTTTGATCCTTGCAATGATGCCAAGATGTGGGGACACCATCATTAACTCTACTTCCCAGAATAGAAAACAGGTTTGGAGAGGGGAAATGACAGCTGGCCAGCAGCAGAACACATGTCCCCCACAGGTGGGCCAAGTTGTCCCTCGCCGTCAGTTTTGGGGGCCAGGGGACTGAGGAGGAGGCCAGAGACTGAGCCATGAAAGTAAAGGACAGAGAGGGGTCATTTGCTTTTCACCACCCACCCAGCAAGACATGGCAGTACTGAGGCTTGAGCTCCGCCTGTCTGACTCTCTGGCCCAAACATTTTCCACTTCTCCAACCTGGGGACACAACTGGGGTAGAGGGTACAGTCTTCATGGGAAATACCTGTACAATGTCCTCTGGGTCCTATGAAGAAATCAGGGCTCTCCTGTTCTCACACGTTCTGCACCAAGTCTCCCTACCCCAGACCAGAGCCTACACTGCCCAGCCCTGCTCTTGTCTACACCGACTTCTGTTAACCACGATTGAAAATATCCTCACCCTCCCTTCTCCGCTTCCCAGGAAAGAACCCCTGAGACTGGAATGCCTGGTGGACTGCGCTTTGAGTTCCTAGAACTGGGGAAGGGAGGGGCAGCCTGTGAGGTGGCGCCGGCGGTGTGTCACAGGGCAAAGGAGACCCTGCCATTTCTGCCGAGGGTCTGGGCGTTAGTGTGGCTGTAAAAGGTGCCCTTCTCTACCCATTCTCACTGTTGGCACCCCTGACCAGAGGCAGCTTCTGTGTGCCCACCCGAGATCTGCACGTTTCTCTGTCCTTCCAGGATCCCTGCCCTCTGTGGGTGGGAGGTTTTAGGACTCCAAAGACACCCTACTTGGGGCCGAACTGCTAAGCCTACCTTCCTGAGCTTGGTGGAGGGACAGCCATTTGTGCCCGCGTCTGAACACCAGAGTCCTTCACTCTGCTTCCAGACTCCTGCTTGCTCTCGTCACTGGGGAGGGCTGAGGACCCGCCGCTGCTCAGCCTTCAGCACCTACAGAGAGGTCGGCGCCCTAGTCTGGAGGTGCTCGGGAACCCCTGTCTCCCTGCCCTGACTTCAGCACCAACAGGTCGAGGACAGCAACTCGCTGTCTCATCCGCCCCGAATCTATTACCTTCTTCCCTTTCAACACCAAAAGAAGGGACAGTGCCTGGGCGCTGGGGGTCTCCCCAGCCTCTGTCTCTCTGCTCTCCATTCGGCAGCAACCGGGAGGACAATTTCTGTCTTCTCCACTCCAAACCCATGTCTTGACTTTCTTCGTTCAGCACTAGCGGAAACGACAGACCATCCTCGGCGCTGGGGGTCTCCCCAGCACCTGTCTCCAACTCCCACTTTCAAGTTTTCCACTCCCCCACCCCCGCTATCCCTCAGCACCACTAGGCACGGACAGCTCCTCGGTGTCAGCCCCACCTTGAGCCCCAGTTTTTCTACCTTCACTGGCTCGCCGCCGCTGGCTCGGACAGCTCCTCTCTGTCACCGCCCCCCACCCCACCCCACCCCACCCCACCCCCGGCCCTGGCCGGACCGGGGCGCAGACACTGACACTCCTCGTTCAGGGAGAGCTCCCGCACCCTCCTCTCCCTGCTTCCCTCCTCTGGCGCATGGAGACCCCCGGGGTACAAGAAGGGGCGGAGGCACCCAGCGAGCAGAACCGCGCTCTCAGCCGCCAAGGCTTAGCCAGATACCCGAAGCACCTGTGGCGGCAGCCGCGGCGCCCCATCCGTATCCAGCAGCGATTCCACTCGGACCCGGACAAGTCCGCGGGCCACAGCGAGCTGGACCAGGGCCCGCGGCCGGGGCTCGGGAAGTCACAGCGTTCCTGGCCCACCTCCTTCCACAGGCGGTAGGTGGGCGGGGGCAGGGCCCTCCCGAGGCGTGGGGAGGGGTGCAAGGGGTCGGGTGGTAGTGGGGGGGGGGCTTTGCTTCTTCAGGGGCGGACGTCTCTAGTGTTTGTCTGAGGCCAGTGCTTTAGCGGAAAAAGCTATTTTTATGTGGGGTGAGGCTGGAGGTGGTGGTGTCGTGATTGTTATGGGTGTGCGTGGCCGGTGTGCCAGGTGCCGTTGCATCTAAGTGTGTGCGTGAGTCTGAGCGCTTGTGACCTGGTGTGTACTCCGACCTGCTGCGTGAATGTCCACAGCCAGCTGCGTCTCTCTGGGTGACCGGATGTGCTTGGGTGTATGTACACCAGTTGTGTGTCTGCCTGTGTGTGTTCCCCCTTGTGGTCTTTGTGGGTGTGTGGACCAGCGTGACTGTCCTTGCTCTAACCTAGTTGAGGTCCTCCAGACCCTGGAGTGTCCTCGGGTGTTTGTGGGGTTGTGGCCACCGCGAGCCTCTGAGAGGGCCAGGATGGGCTGTCCTCAGCCCTGGGGGGAGGAGCTTCCTCTGTGGCCCGTCCTGCCATCAACCCCCTCCCCCCGCGCCCCGCCCCTGGTCCGGGAAGGAGGAGGGGAAGCCTCTTGGGGAGCCTGAGGACAGGACGTTTCTTCCGTTAAGAAAAGATGGGGTGGAGAAGGGGGGCTGAAGTGGGGAAGGGCTGCTCCTCCTGTTTCATATGAAAGAGTGGGACCCTGAGAGAGATGGAGAGAAACAGCAGGTGAAACAGGGATCCTGAGGGGGCCAGAGGTGGGGGTCTCCAGCTGCTGGGCCAGGGTGGAGGGTCCAGGAGCAGGGTCCAGAAGCCCCAGGCCCTCCTTGGGCGGCGGGGAAGCCAGAGCAGGACCGATCTAGAGTCCTGGACTTGAGGTCAGGCTGGTGACCTTGGGGGTAATTTTTCTCTCTAGATTTTATTTTCCTCCACCTTGGTCCACAGACCTCCTGGGGCTCCTGGCTTCTTGATCAACAAGCCTGGCCTAACCCCCCGCCCCCTCCCCAGCCTGGCCCTCTAGCAGCCCCGGGAGGCGCCTGAAGCAGCTGGGCTCTGTGGCCCAGAAGGGCTGGAGTTGTTCCCAGGTGGCCCAGCCGGCCCCCTGCCCCATCTCCCTCCCGCGCTCAGCTCCTCCTGCCCCGCCTCCCAGTGACTCATGATTTTCCATCCTCAAGAAAGAACAAACAGAGACTGAGTTTGGGCACGTCTAGGAGGAGAGCCCATGGGTTCTGGAAGGTTCTGGAAGGAGTGTGTCCCCGCAAGTGTGCACTTGCACATCCTGTCCATGCATATATGTGCTGATGTGGAGAGAGGGACTCAGCCCTTAGGTTCAAGGCCAATCTGCTGGGTGCTCCCCAGCAAGCAGAGAGTATCAGTGAAATAGACACACACATCTGTACTTTCTGCATTTTGCGAACTTTCTGTGTGGAGGCCTGGTCCCCTGCTGTGGCTCTCCCCACCCCACCCCCACTGCCCCAGGTGGATCACCTCGGGTCTGGGAGGGTCCTGGCATGTTGCTCAGCAAACATTTATCACTATCTACTATGTGCCAGGCTCTGTACTAGGGGCACAGATATGGGCAAGCAGGTGCTCACAGGCTGATGGTGGAGATAGATTCATACCAGCTGGAGAGAGAAGGCTTCTGCCCCAGCTTTGGGGGTTAGGGTGTTAAGAAGGACTGCTTGGAAGAGGTGGCATCTAAGCTTAACCTGAAGGGTGAAGAAAATCAGCCAGAGGGAGTTCAGGGAAGGGTATGCCAGTTAGATGGAACAGACTGTGTACAGACTCAGACTCAAGAGGATCAGGTATACGAGGAGCTGAGTACAGGTCAGTGTGGCTGAACAGTGGGAAGGGAGGTTCCCTATTCATTTCCCAAGCATTTATTGAGAACCTACTGAGTGCTGGGCCCTGAAGGAAGAGCTGGGAGCAAGGCAGATTTGGTCCTACCTTTGAGGGGTTGGTGGGCAAGGCAGAAACAAATTAAACAATCATGACAGTAAACGTGAAATCATGACAGTAAACGTGAAATTGTACCTGTTAGAGGAGGCTGCTTTGAGAATATTTACCCAGCTGGTCAGGGAGGACTTTCTGGAGGGGGTGATGCTCCAGCTGTGACCTGAAAGATGAAGAGTAAGCAGGGGGAAATGTTCAGGCAAGGGCATGTGGGGAGAATGAGCCTGGCTTGTTCAGGGAACAGCAAGGGGAGGGCTGGAGCAGAGTGAGCCAAGAGGAAGGACGAGGAGAAGCCAGCAGGGGTCAGGCATCACAGGGCCTCCAGAGAGGTGTGGATTCAGAGGAGAGGGCAATGAGGAGCCACCAGAGGGTCTGGAGCAGAGGACAGTGTGATCAAACTCATGTGAACGTCTACACACGGACACAGTTCCCACTCTGCTCTCTCTGTCTAGACTCCATGGGGACTTGGGGAAGTCAATTCTCCTCCGCAGGTCCCACATCCCATCTCCTTGGGGCCGCCTGGTGGCAGAAGAGAAAAGTGCCTACCCAGGGCAGGGATGCTCAAATAGCAATGGAGACAGGGATGTGCTAAGGGCAACAGAGACTGCTGGGAACCTCCTCAGATCATGCAGCACACAGGGACAAAGTCCCTGAGGATGGGGGTCCTTGGGTCTACCCATCCCTCAGCCTCCGCCCCTTACCCTGCGTGGTTTGGGGCCACTCAGGGTCAGACAGGCCAGATTCCAATGCTGAGTCTCAGTTTTGTGGCCCAGTTTCTCCAACCAAAAAGTTATTAATAACATATTGCTGTAAAAACTGTTAATAAAATCTTTAAGGTTAAATACATTATGAAACATTAATATTAAACCATTGATAAAACAGTAATGTCAGAGGAGCCCCTGAAACTTCAGAGGGGATGGGGCCAGCTAAGCACGGAGTGAGAGAAGGCACAGGCTGGGTAGCCTGCTGTGGCTGCGTGACCCCGGGCAACTGAACACCTCTTTGTGCCTCAGTTTCTCCATCCCCCAAATGAGCATAATATTCCTCACTTTCGCCAGTTGCTCTGAAAATGAAGTGACTTTTACGTGCATAGCCCTTGGCTCAAAGCCAGGCAAGTAGGAAGTGCTGTTTGTATTGATGTGTTTAGTCTTAACCTTCCATTTCATGTCTGTGACTTTAGGGGAGGGACTGAATCTTTCCGTGCCTCAGTTTCTCCTTGGGAACATAAGACGATTACCAGCCCCTCCCATGGGGCTGGGGTGGTGCCAAGCCTCCTCAGAGGGACCCTGGCCCCAATGTCTCCACCAGGACAACCCTGGCAGCCTCTATCCCCTGGGGACCGGCTATAATTAGGTGCAGCCACAGTAGCTACAGATGGTATTTTTGTCTTGGGGACAGCAAGTCTGGTTCGCACCAGGTGTCTGGTCGGAGGGCCTTGGGGCAGGAGGAGGTTCCCAGCCAGACCCTTGAGACTTCTTGTCCTCCAGGCCCCCGCATGACCCTCTCCAAACCTCCATTTTTCTCATCTGCACAGTGCAGACCATAGAACAGTCAGAAGGCCGGGGTCTCCTCACTGTGGTGCCCCAGGCTCCCCCACTGAAGCCCTGACAGCCCCAAGCTGTGTCTTACATTTTCCTAGGTGTGCTGGAGATATGGGTGCCCCACAACTGGCACCGTCTCCCCAGGGGCAAGGCCCAGGCACGGGGGGAGTGTCATCCCACAGCAGGGGCACAACTTGGCTCAGAGTTTCTGGGGGGGGCCTCAGCTGAGAGGCCCAGCCTCCCTGGACCTCAGTGGCCTTTGTCTGCAGTGCCGGCACTCAGAGTCCCACCGAGTGTGACCTGCTCCTAGACTTGGTTTCCTGTCTTGACGTCCAGGGCAGGGCCACCAACCCCAGTATTCTGAGGGTAGAACACCTGGTATAGGCCCCTGAACTCCCCCAGACACTGAAGGTGACGGCTCCCTTTCCAGGCCCCCCAGGTCCTTCCTGGAGCGGGGGTTGGGGGACGGGGGAGGCAGTTGATGTTTCACAGAACAGAAGATCTGGCTGGAATGGAGTGCAGATGTGTGTCCGGTGGAGACAGCAAGAGAGCGGAAAGGATCTAGAGACAGGGCCTGGGGTATGTCAGAGCAGGTGGGGGTCATGTGGGGACTTGTGGGGGAGGACTGGGAGAGGAGGAGCTGGTTTTGAGCCCTTCTGCCCTGTCAGGAAACTTTATGTCTGTTACCACTTCTCTCTAGGCCTCAGTTTCCTCACCTGGCAAAGGAGTAAGGGTTTGTTGATTTTGGGCAGCCCCTTGGTAGTTCCAGGCTTGAGCTTCTCCACCTGGAAAATGGGCAGAGTGCGACTTGAGGCACTGTGTGGGATTGGGGCAGCCCTTTGGCAAACTCGTGCCTCGGGTGCTCTGCCCATAACGGAGGGCGCTTCCCTTTCTAACTTCTGCATCTCACGCTTTTCAGCCAGCTCAGCCCAGAGAGCTGCCCTAATGTGAGACATGCTGGCAGAGGAATACGGCACAAGACCTGGGTTCTGGGCCCCACGGGGCCACCCCCAAAGAGGGAGAGCAGAGAGTGGCACCCAGCTCCATGCCTCGGTTTCCTCGTTTGTCCCGGTAGAGGCCTCACCAACGGTCCTGTGGTGAGGCGGGG
Source organism: Desmodus rotundus (assembly GCF_022682495.2). Classification (NCBI taxonomy): domain Eukaryota; kingdom Metazoa; phylum Chordata; class Mammalia; order Chiroptera; family Phyllostomidae; genus Desmodus; species Desmodus rotundus. Next base: position 13,859 of record NW_026527385.1, on the reverse strand, counting down.
CAGTGCTCCTTCTGCCCCCTCCCCGCCGGCCCCGCCCCCGCAGCTGTCCAGAAAAGGTTCCACCGCCCGGGATCCGTCCTGCTCCCAAGCTGTCGCGGAGATGCAGGGTGCCCCAGCGCCTGCCCCGGCTTCTGGGCCTGGCTCTCCCCGGGACTCCCCACGCGGCTCCCCAGGGCTCTTCAGGAAGCTCCTGGTGAACCAGAGCATCCGCCTGCAGCGGCGCTTCACCGTGGCCCATCCTCTGTGGTGAGGCGAGAGGAGGGCTGGAGGGGTCACCGGAACGGCCAGGCTGGAGGTGGGAAGGACACAGTTAGGGACAGCTGGGGCAGGATTAGGGGTCAGGGCATGCACGCCCTGCCCCTCCCGCCCATTCTCGGTATCTGTCTCCCCCTGTCCTATCTCCGTGTCCCTCCACCCGCTGCCTGGACGCAAGCGGGGGATGCGGCTGGCGGGGGTTGGGGAACCAGCCGGCTGTCCCTTTCCAGCTGTGCGGCCCAGAGCAGGATGCACTTAGGCTCACGTCTCCTCCTAACCCTCCCGCCTGCGCAAGTGGCCTGAGTGTCTCAGGGGTGAGGGGAGAAAAGAGGGTCACTCCTCCCCTCCGTCGGCTCCCCTTCATCCCTCCCGGTGCCGGCGATGAGATGATCTGGGGGCTTCACACGAAACCCTCGGTGTCCCCGGAGGAAGATCTAATTTTATGGGGCTCTTCGAGGCAGGGCATCCGTAGCAAGAGAGGAGTTGCGCGCCTTAGGCTGAGTGGATCCACGCAGCGCAGCTCGGTGGCATCCTCCAAGGCCTGGTGGTGACCTCTGTGGGTTCGAATCCTGGCCCTTCCGGACACGACTGTGAATTCATAGGGTGTGGGGGCGAGGCTAGGGTCGGAAATGTGGCCTGTGGGCGCGACTGTGTCTGGCACCTTGTGCCCGATTTGTGCTGCATTCACACTCCCTTGAAAATTTGGCACCTGGCGGCTCAGAGACTGGAGGTCCCTTCTCCAAAGTCACATGACCAGTGACAACTTGCAGGGGTGAATGCAGCCATGGCCATGGTCCCTGATGGCGTCATTACGACCCGAAAGGAGGTCCCAGGTTCGGGTGAGCGCCCCCAGGGCACACACACCAGATGCCTGCTAAGGTGTTCTGGAGTGTCGTCCCTGGCGCCGTCGGGTTCCAGAAGGTGAGGCTGGAGCATGGCGGGTCCCTCCGAAGCCCCGTGCCTCAGTTTACCTGTCTAGCTAAGGACACGCGCAGGGTTCCCACAGTCAGGGCGACCTAGCCCCAGGCGCCCGCGTCATGGAACCACACCCCGACCCCGCCGCTCCCAGCTAAATTTAGAGCGGAAAGAAAACAGCTTCCCCAGCTGCGACCAGCCCTTAACCCTGCGCGCCGGCTCATTCATTGCATTCGAACCCAGCACCCTGTTGACCTCTCCTAGCTTCAGTTTTCCTAGTTTTCCGTGGGTGCGCTTTCCCAGAACCTTTGTGGAGATGTGAGGAGGGGAGGGTTCGCCACCCCTAGGCCTCCCCCTTGGAGGGCAGGTTAGTTTATCAGCCGCCAGTCCCCCTAAGAGCGTCTCTCCGCCCGCCCTCGCTCCCTTTGCTAAGCAGGTTAGGGTTAAGAAGCCCCAGCCATCTCCGTGACGTCGCGAGGCAGGAGCTCGAACACACACGCGGTAGCGGCTTCTCTCCGCGCGGCTGAAGCCGAACCCTCGGAGAGGCTGGACAAGGCCAAGCCCGCCCGAATTTACCCGAGTAGGGCCGAATGTAGCCGAATGGCCCGAAAGCGTCCGAACCTGCCCGAGTGCGCTCGGACGTAGCCAAGTCAAAAAGAACTCCCTTGACCGACCTCAGCGGGATCAGGCCCCGTAGAACTTAGTCCAACCTGGCCCTGCTTGACCGATGCGGCCCGAAGCCAGCTGAAACGGACAGAATCCTGCCGAATTCCGGATGTGTGACTTGGCAGGGGATCAGGTGGACACTGGCCCTTGGCCAGAAGCCCCGAGTCGTGGGCGGTGTTTCCCTGTCTCCTGCCAGCCCGCTCTCAAAGCCTGCGACCCACAGGCAGCCCCTCTCCCCGGTTGCTAACTCCCCCTCTAGAACCTCTGTTCTGACCCACGCCCCCTCTTACTGAAGGGATGAGCACAAATTCCCCGTTACCCAGAGCGTGGCAGGAAGGAAGTACAGGGCTGAGAGAACTGGGAGGGAGGAATTGGAGATCGCTCGAGCAGGAGGTGTTATGGGGAGGCCGATGCTCCAGGAAGAGGGCACAGCCCGTGCAGAAGCCCGAAGGTGGAACAGAACAGGCAGAGCACGGGGGCGAAAATGAAGCAGGGGAGTGGAGGACCTGGGGGCGGGGTCGACGAGACAGGGGCTGGGCCAAGTAGTTTGAGGCTGTCCGGGGTGGGGAGGGGGAGGACGAGTGAGCCAGGGTGTGGCCAAAGCTGACTGGGGGCGGCGCCTCTCCCGGCTCTGGGGTACCCCGGAAATGGAGGGATCTAGGCTGGACCCAAGACCCTCCAGGGGGGAGGGCCTAGAAGGTCTTTTCCAGTCCCCGGGAATTTACCACGTGACCCGGCCCTCAGTTTCCTCCTTAGTAATAAGGACGCTCAGTCACCGCTGTAACTCCCTAGAAGCGCCCTCAGGGAAGACTCTACCTGCCAATATTAGAGACAGGGTGGTTATGTCCAGAGAAAGGTGAGACCTACTCATGATCACACAGACATTTGGGAACAGATCTGAAACTCACGTCCTGGAGTCCAGATTGGCTCCAGTGGGAAGGCTCTGGGTACAGACGTGGAGACCAAGGCATGTGGGGTGCTGGGCCCCTGAATAGGGGTGACTGTGAGGCAGGTGGACAAACTGTAGGCTACTCCTCCATGGCCCACCGTTCGGGTCCAGTGAGGACGTGAAAGGACAGGTTCACTCTGACCATGCCTTCTCTGCTTCCAGCTTTGACCTGGAAAATGCTCTCTCATGTGGGAGAAGTGCCCTGGATCCCCAGGTTGGGCCTGGCCTTGGTCAGGGCGTCCAGACCTCCGCCCAACACAGCCAAAGGCGAGAGTCCTTCCTGTACCGGTCTGACAGCGACTATGAACTCTCGCCTAAGGCCATGTCCCGGAACTCCTCTGTGGCCAGCGACCTGTGAGTCTGAGGCTGATGGGGTGACACCTCCTCCTCTCTTCCTCCTTCTTTTATTCCTCCATTCAGTACCCCTCTTTCAAGTGGCCATTTGAGTGGGGCTTTGAAGTTTAAGTAGGAGTTTGCCAAGCAGCCACTTATTCAGTTGAGCTTGCCCAGAATGATATCTAGTGATCTGTGCTTGACTTTAGGTTGGGGTTGAGTGGAAATCCAGAAACATTAAGGACAATTAGTAGCAACTGAGAAAACACATTGATTCGAACTTCCTGATAGCCATAATAAAAAGGGAAATAAAATAGTATCATCTTGCCTCTAAGACCCTTGCTGCCCCTGGGACTCAGTTTCCCCACTTGTGAGACGGGGATAAAGCGAGTGAATGGTCGGAGAGGCTGTGGTGAGTTTCAAGGAAGATTCGGGTGAGGGGAGCCTGGGCACCAATAGGGCATGGGAAGGAGGAGCGGAAGGGAACACATGCTTACCTGAGGGCACACTGCGTGCAAAAGCTGGAAGATGGGAACACGCAGGAGATCTCCCTAACCGCCCTTTCTGATGCCCCATCTCCCCACAGACATGGAGAAGACATGATTGTGACACCCTTTGCCCAGGTGAGTGTCCACTCCTCCCCCCTCCCTGCAGGAACCAAGCAGGCTGAGTCGACCCCTCCATTTCCGATGCGGACTGTCCCCCTCCCAACAGGTCCTGGCCAGTCTTCAGACAGTTCGGAGAAATGTTGCAGCGCTAGCCCACCTGCAAGGCCTCAGGGCAGCCAAGTACATGGAGTGGGGGGTGGGGTGGAGCTGGGCCTGGCAGAGAGGATGACAGGGCAGGGCTGGGAGGAGGGCCAGGGTCCAGCAGATAGGTGGGTTGGGTGGGGGCGGGGTCACATGGGTGAGGCAAGCCACCCCTGAGCAGCCTGTCCTGCAGGCAGGCATCCGTCGGGAACCCCCCATCTGGCAGTCAGCCCCCTCCACTGACAGGTAAGGTGCCTGCTCCTACCCCTTCCTCCCACTGTGGGACTGCTGTCAATTTTTTCTCCTTGGTGCCCTCCCCAGTCCATGAGTCTTTAGGCCATGCTCATGTTAACCCCAAAACACCCTCAGGGATGGAGTCTACCACACCCATATTACAGACGGGGAGGCTGAGGCTCAGAGAGGGACAGATGCCTGCCCATCGTCATACAGCCACTTGGGGACATACGTGCAACCCAAATCCTGGGGTCCTGAGTGGCCCCACTGGGAAGGGCTCTAGGGTCCAGATGTAGAGATGGAGGCATAACGGGTGCGGGGTCCTCGAGTTGGGGTGGCGCAGGCCCCTGACAGCTCAGCCCCCAGAGGACACCGGGCAGAAGCTGGCTATGGAGACATTGGATGAGCTGGACTGGTGTCTGGACCAGCTGGAGACCCTGCAGACCCGGCACTCGGTGGGGGAGATGGCCTCCAACAAGGTGAGGTGCCCTGGAGAGCTGAGGTTGCTTGCCCTGCCCACAGTGCCCCTCATCACTGTCCTCACCTTCCCCTGCAGTTCAAGCGGATGCTGAATCGGGAGTTGACTCACTTGTCCGAAACCAGCCGCTCTGGGACCCAGGTGTCAGAGTACATCTCCCAGACCTTCCTGGGTGAGCTGTGGGGGTCGTCCCTGCCTGAGCAACATGCAGAGGTAGAAAGAAGGAAGAAAAGAAAGACTTCCGTTACAGACTTCAGTCTGTGGAAGGCAGAGCCAGCCATGGACACCCCCAGCCACATGGGTGAAGACCGGGCCAGAAGGAGGAACAGGAGGAAGTTCCAGGAGGAGAGGGACATTAAAGCTATGGATCTGAAGCATGAGTAGAAGTTTCCCAAGAAGGAGATGGAGGAAACCAGACAGCTGGGTCTCCAGCTTGGGAGATAGAAAGGACATTGGGCTGTTTGGGGAAAAACACTGAGCCCCAGATTCTCAGGGGCCATGTCCATCATAAGGGGTTACTGAGGCAGCCATGTAAACAGGGGTAGCTCCAGGCCATATGGGGACTTTGCTCTGAGCTCACTTTGATCCAGGTAAAAAGGAAATAGGTTAATCCTGAGGCTTAGCAAAGTCTGGGACCTGAGGCTAGGCAGAACACCCCTAGCAGGTGAATTGGCTTCTGTCTCTGAGTCCCACCCTGCTCTCCCTCCAGACCAGCAGACTGAGGTGGAGTTACCCAGGGGGACCCTCACGGAGCCCCCAAGGCCGATGTCCCAGATCAGTGGCCTGCATGAGCTGCCCGACAATGCCAGCTTCTCCACAGCCACCATCCCACGCTTGGGGGTCCAGACTGACCAGGAGGAGCAACTGGCCAAGGTGGGTTCCCAACCAGAACGCTGAGACCCAGGCTAGAGTCCCGACTCTGTTCAGATGCCTTATCTTGGGCCTCGGTTTGCCTATTTGTATACTGGGCAAGTAGGGGCTAAATGTAAGATCTGGGGCCTGGGGGAGGGTGTCGTAGGGCTAGAGTTTGGGGAAGTCGGGCTGGGGTCAAGCTCCCATTCTTCACACTTTAGGAACTGGAGGACACCAATAAGTGGGGACTTGATGTGTTCAAGGTGGCAGAGCTAAGTGGGAACCGGCCCCTCACAGCCATCATATTCAGCATCTTTCAGGTACCGCCCATGCCCTTGGCTTCCAATACCCCTGGGTTTCTTTCACCTCTTTCTACTTCAAGACCTCAGGGGACACACTCCTCCCCAATACCCCAAAGTGGGATATTTGAGCAGGCCATTGATGGACGAATAGGAGTTCACTAGGCTGAGTAGTTCATTGCTAATTGTCAACAAGCCTCAGCCCTGGGCCCAGGCCTGAAGAGACCCAATCTGGAGGGAACTGCTGTGGGGTCAGGGATAGACCAGAGAGGAAGGACAGAGACCAAGTGAGTTCAAAATTGAGGGCATCCTGGAAGATGGAGCATTTGAGAGATGCAGAGAAGTCCAGAAGGAGAAAACAGAGTGTAGGAACAGAGCGTTCTGTTGCCCGGAGGCTGAAGTCCTAACTGGGGGCCTGTGATGAACCAGAAACGGGACCTGCTCAAGACCTTCCAGATCCCAGTGGACACGCTTGTCACCTACCTGCTGACGCTGGAGGGTCACTACCATGCTGATGTGGCCTACCACAACAGCCTGCATGCCGCTGATGTGGCCCAGTCCTCGCATGTGATGCTGGCCACGCCTGCACTTGAGGTACGGCCCTATGAGCAGGCTGGGCGGGTGCAGGGTACAGAGAGCCCGCCCCTCACCTCTTATGCCCGTGCCTGCTCAGGCCGTGTTCACAGACCTGGAAGTCCTGGCTGCCATCTTTGCAAGCGCCATCCATGATGTGGACCACCCTGGAGTCTCCAACCAGTTTCTCATTAACACCAGTGAGTCAGGGGTCCTGCTCCCACCTGTCAATCATGCGGTCTCTGGTGGTCCCATCCCTGCTTTGAACCTACTGTCCCTGTTTGTGAAATGGCTCCTCTCTTTAGTACTCAGAGCGGGTTCGGGTACTTAGTAGACACTCAATAAATGGGAGAATAACAAATGTGGCACAGCTGATCTGGGCCCACTGAGATTTTAAAGGGGTCCTTTAAGGTATCTGAAAAACTCAGTCGATAAGCAGTTATTGGGCACCTCTTGTGTACATCCCAGAAGAACTGAGGATGAGCGTAGAGCTCTCTCACTGGAGGATCCCAGAGTCTAACTATACAAAGACTCAGGTGTTCATTCAACCAGCACTTAGTACACACTGTCTCCCGCCACGCCGAGTCCGTATGGAGACTCCAGTCTCGAGGAGGCAGGAAAGAACACAGATGCCCCCAACCCTGTGGAGTCAGAGCATGGCCAGAGGGGGAGACAGGGTCGTAGAAGGCTTCCTGGAAGAGAGGGCATTAGAGTTGAAGCTTCAATGCATGAGTAGGAGTTTGCCAAGAGTTCGCCAGACCTGCCTTTTGGTGAAGCGGGTTGGTTGGCAGATCTTGAGGCTCTCTGCTTTCCCCACAGACTCGGAGCTGGCGCTTATGTACAATGACACCTCTGTGCTGGAGAACCACCACCTGGCCGTGGGCTTCAAGCTGCTGCAGGCAGAGAACTGCAACATCTTCCAGAACCTCAGCACCAGGCAGTGGCTGAGTCTGCGCAGAATGGTCATCGACATGGTGAGGCTACAGCAACGGACAGGGCTGGTGATCTTGCCAGGGTGGGGGTTCACTTGAACATGGGCCTGTCTCTGCTCTAAGCCTGAGCCTCCTGGTCTATTAAATGGATGGGATGGGGTGACCAGGCCCTCGGTCCTGGCTGTGGTTCACACACAAGTGATGTGGAAACTGAGCTTTTGAGGTTTCCGGTGCAACTTTTTCTGAGCCTTTAGTTTGCCATTTGATATTTTCTAGGTTTGGAAACACCAGTAAGTTCTGGGCTCTTATGCCTCATTCATACATTTTACAAGCATTTATTGAGCACCTATTGTATGCTTGCATTGTACAATGATCAAGGCAGTTCTGGCCTTTTGGAGATCCTGGTTTGTGGGGAGATGGACACGTGGGTGGGAACTATGATGGGGACCCCTGAGCAGAGCTGTGATGGGGGGTGCTGAAGGTCAGGGAGGACTTCCCCGGGAAGGAACACTGAAGCTGGGGCCGGGTGAGGAGGGTGGGCTGGGAGGAGCGTTCCCAGCAGAAGGATTTGCATGTGGGGAGGGCTCAGAGGAAACCAAGGCTGCCAGTGACAAGAAACTAAAACTTTGGTGAGACAGAGTGGGGGCTGTGGGTGGTGGGCATCATTTGGGGGCGGACTGGAGGTTTGGAAAGAAGTTTAGAGACTTTTGTCTGATTCTCAGAGAACCCACAGACGAGGTGCGGGTTATTCCTGGTCTGGGGCCACATGGGTCCAGCGAAGCTGATTTTTAAACAGCTCTGTTTGGGGCTGAACTTCTTTCAAAATTGCTGAAAACAGCCCTCCCAGGCACACAGTGGTCACAGGGAGATTTGGGGAGCATCAAGTCAGGTCACCTCCAGCTTCAAGTTAACCTGTGGCTCCCATGGCCCTCTGGATAAACCCCCCAGTCCTCCCTGAGGCCCTCTCTGCTCCTGCCAACTGCACTTGCTCTGGCCATAACTGCTTCCTCTATGTTCCTCAGCTCATCCAGCCCCAGGGCCTTTGCACAGGCCATGTCCTGGGCTGGGCCTCACTGCTGACCTCAGGTACTTCTCACCTCAACCCCCATATTTAATCTTTTTTTAAAAAAAAGATTTTATTTATTTTTAGAGAGAGGAGAAGGGAAGGAGAATGAGAGGGAAACATCAATGTGTGGTTGCCTCTCGTGCGCCCCTCACTGGGGACCCAGCCTGCAACCCAAGCATGTGCCCTGACTGGGAATCGAACCAGCAACTCTTTGGTTCACAGGCTGGCACTCAGTCCACTGAGCCACACCTGCCAGGGCCCCATATTTAATCTCTAACATGTGGGATGCACCCCATGAGCCCAATGGCTCAGAGACAGGACCATTGATTCATCTCCTCTTGTGAGCTGCGTGTGCAGCCGATACCGTTACCCCCCCCCCCGCCCCCCCCCCCCCCCCCCCCGTCTTATAGACAAGGACACGGAAGCTCAGAGGGCTGAGCGTCTGAGTGGGTATGATGTCTGGGAGTAAGGGGTGGGGTGGGTGCAATGTTCTTACCCGTCATTCCCCCTTCACCCGCCCCCAGGTGCTGGCCACCGACATGTCCAAGCACATGAACCTCCTGGCTGACCTCAAGACTATGGTGGAGACCAAGAAGGTGACAAGCCTGGGAGTCCTGCTGCTGGACAACTACTCTGACCGCATCCAGGTGTGTGGCTGGGCAGATCCCGGGGCTTTGGTTTCCATGCCTCTCATTTAGCTTGCATTTATAAGTGTCGACTGTGCCCCAAACTTGAAAAAACAGAGGTACCAAGACTCACGTGACTGTGCCTTAGCCACTCCTTTTCCTCCCAGGCTCCAGTTTCCCCACCTGTAAGAGGGGTGTGTCCATGGCGGTGGGGATTAACTGGGCCTGCGGGTGGCCTGGCCCAAGCCCTCCCACGCCTCGATCTCCCCAGGTCTTGCAGAACCTGGTGCACTGCGCTGACCTCAGCAACCCCACTAAGCCGCTGCCCCTGTACTGCCAGTGGACGGACCGCATCATGGCTGAGTTCTTCCAGCAGGGCGACCGTGAGCGAGAGGCAGGCCTGGACATCAGCCCCATGTGCGACAAGCATACGGCCTCAGTGGAGAAGTCCCAGGTCGGAGGGCAACTGGGTCAAGCTGGTGGGCACGTGGCATGGGGGAGGGAAAGGAGTGGCTGAGCCCACCCCATGAGTTCTGGCTTGACCCCAGGCTGGTCAATGAGGGAGTGTGGCCTAAGGCCATGGTCTGCCCCGGGCTGCATGGGGTCAGGCTGGGGTACATTCTCTCTGGGCTGCAGGGATCTGCACTCATGGGATTGGACTATTCTGAGTGGCATAGGCTTAGGGGACATGGAGGGGCTCTTAGTCTGAGGGGTCAGGGCTGGGGTGGATGGAAAGACTTAGGGGTTAGGGCAGCCCTGAGGAGCAAGGGGGGCTTCCTAAAGGAGAGGTTGTTTGAAGAGGGTTTTGGAGAACGAGTAGGAGTTGGCAAATGACATTCCAGGGAGAGAGAACAACCTAGGCAAAGGCCTGGAGGCTGGACTGGGTCTAGGTCCCATGGTGACTCACAGCACTCTGCCTCTGCCCCCACAACCCTGTGTCACCCCACAGGTGGGTTTTATTGACTACATCGCCCACCCACTGTGGGAGACGTGGGCTGACCTGGTACATCCAGATGCACAGGACCTGCTGGACACAATGGAGGACAACCGCGAGTGGTACCAGAGCAAGATCCCCCGCAGCCCCCTGGACACTGCCATCCCTGAGCAGGGTGGCCATGATAGATTCCAGTTTGAGCTGACTCTGGAGGAGGCAGAAGAGGAGGAGGAGGAGGAGGAAGAGGAGGGAGAGAGCATGTTGGCTCAGGAAGCCTCAGAGTCACCTGACACTGAGCTCCTGTCCCCTGAGGCCAGCACAGACCCTGAGGCCTTGTGCCTAGACAACCAGAGGACCATGGGCAAGCCCTGTGTGGACCATCAGGGCAATGTGGCAGCTGAGTCGTGTGGCACCTAGTGGTCCCTATGCGTGGGTGGACTTTCCAGGAAGAGGTCCCAAGTGACCCATGCCTTGCCTTTTCACACGTTCAGAGCTTTTAGTTATAGGCAAGTTTCAGGGTCAAATCATAGGCATCCGGCTTGAGTCCACTCTGATCTCCTGCTCTGTTGAGAGAGCTGTCCTCCAGAGTCAGCTCTGAAGTTGGGGCTGGGTCAGGCTCAACTTCTCCAGCAGTCACTCTTCAGCCACAGCCATCACTTATTCTTTCACTCTTTATCAGATATTTATTGGGCACCTATTATGTGCCAGGCCTATGCCTGCTATGTGCCTCTGGGGTAGCCGTGAGCAAGGGCGTGAGGAGTTAGCACCAAGGAGAGGACTTCCACTGGCACCTCCCTTTCATCTTCTGGGAAGCTCCCTGCAGGAGAACAGGACCTTGAATGGGGAAATGTGTGGCACCAAAGCTTTGTCCAGTCCCAACTCTGGTTCTGGAGCTCAGGAGGGGTGTGGTAAGCGGGCAGCAAAGAGAGGGTTCTGTGGGGGACATCTCTGAAGACTGATGTAGCCTGTTGCTACTTGTATGTCAGTTACTGCTTTAAGTAGTTGTAATTTCTGTCTTCAGTAGTGTTTCTAGGTCCACCTGTTCTCTCTGGACCCAGGATGCCCTGCTGGTACCCCTTCACACTCTTCCTCTTATAGAACAGCAACAAAAGCACACAGTTCCCCCCTACACACACAATACCCCTCCTGATTCTGAGGGTGTCCCAGACTCCCTCTAGGGCCAGATTTCCCTCTATGGCTTAATCCTAGCATTTGGGTAAACATTGGTTGAGGGGTAATGTCTGTGATCACCCTGAAATATCTTAGAAACTTTGGGCATTTAATGTTTCTCTGGGGTTAAATAAACCCTATTACCCTAAACTAGTATCCATGTCCATTTCATGGAGGGGGACACTGAGGCAAGAGGGGTCCTGTTGCCTGCTCAAGGCCAGGCAACTAGGCGCTGGATATTAGCCAGCGGCGCCCCCTGGCGGCTGGAGGCGCAACAAATTCGGGAGTCTTCCTGGCCAGCCCCACCTCCCGCATTTCCCTTGGAGCTCAGCCTGGGGCTGGGGTGGCTTCTCTGGGTGGGAGAAGACGAGGTGACTCTGTGTTCAAGTATCAGGTTCAGTTCCTGTACCTGGAAGGCTCAATATTCCACACCCCAACTTGCCTCCCTCCCAGCGTGCCTGAAAATTTATGCATGACACAGGTCCTCAGAGCAGCCTCTGGCTTACAAAACAGCTGGCTTCATTACTAAATGATTCCAGTAATTCGTCATCATCATAATTACTGATCGAATTCCACAGGGAGAATTAAACATCATCTGGGTCATGAACTTGATGCATTTCCTTCCAGATCTTTAAAAGACAGATATTTAGGTTATTTATAATTTTTCTCCTTCCCATTTACTTATAAGTAATATGTATTCATAGTAAATAATTTGGAAGTAATGGAAACATAAAGAAGAAAATAAAATTCAATTATAGCCTCACCCATACACCATCTGCCTTCAGCATTTCACCTTATTTCCCTGTGGATTTTTCTCCACCCATTCGTAAGAACACTCATATATTCCCCTTCGGTTTGAGCCACAGACATCCCTCCCACTCCCCCTTACTGATTACACTCTACCCACACTGGCTTCCCACACCCCAAGCATGGCACCACCTGGAATGCTTTTCCTCCTCATTCTTTGGGTCTCACTCTTTGGGTCTCAGCCCAGCAACCCCTTCTCCAGGAGGTCCTCTCTGCCTGGACGAGGTCCACTGCACCATCCTCAGTGTCCCTCAAGATGGACTTCGCCAACTTGAACAAGTCCCTTAACCTCCTGAAGCCTTTGTCATTTCACAGATAAAGTGGGCTCTTTGTGAGGGTCCCAAAATTGCAAGAACAGGTAACACTTGAGGAAAGTGTGTCCTGAGCCACGCTCTGAGTAGGGCTGGACTTGGGGGGGGTTGGGGCACTTCTCCCATCCAGCTGTCTCCCCTGCCATGCAGGAGACCCTTCTGGAGTATGCAGCCTCCCCATTTAACCATCCCTAATTTCAGAGCCGAATGCTGATTATTAGCAATAAAGGCCTTGCATCATTTTTATGTTAAAATACAAATTTCTCTGGGACAAGCTGAGGAAAAAACCGGGTATTTCCGAGTGCCACCCACGTATGAAGCCCGATGCAGGAAGGTCAGTGAGCCGAGAGGCATGCAAGTCTTCACTTCCACCGCTTGCCTGGATCAGCCACACCTGGAGCCCACTCACAGCTGGGATTTGATTGTGGATTTTTTTTTTCCTGAATTTCCCCATTTCTCCTCAGTGGGTTTGTGATACTTTTATAGGCGAAGTAGGGGAAAGGGGCAAAACTGTTACCTTTAGGTAAAACAGATTTTGCAAATACAAGCAGAGTGGGAGGGACAATCTGCACTTCCAGGGCGCTGGGGGGCATGCGTGGATTGAGGGGGCAGCCTCTGGCACAAAGTTATTCTGGTCTCCCCGAGCCTCTGCAGCTGGAGAGCTTTTTATAAATAGGATGAGCTCCCCCACCCATCCCGCCTCCTGGGGAGCAATCTAGCGGGGGGCGTCAGGGTTTTCCTGGGGCCACACGCCTCCTGCTGGGTCTGGGGACCGGAGAGAGTTGGGGGCAGCGAACTGGAATGGGGGCCAGGGTCTCCTTCTCCAGGCCCCCGCAATTCTGACTTACCCTTCTCAAGATTTTGGGGAAAAAACGACGGAGCATCTGAGCCCTCAAAGTCTCCACTCTGACTCTTGATTCCCCAGGATAGAGGGAGGGTTTTTTCCGGCCCTGTCTTTAATTCAGTCTCTTCCAGCCCCGTGTCTTTAGCCTCGGTCTTACCCTCCTTGTTCTCGGGTCTTTTATCGCAGGCTTTGCGGGTGTAGGGGACAGGCAGTTTCTCTGCCCTATTTCTGCCTTTTCTTCAAATTTTTCTCTGGAAAATGGGGCGCAGGCAGGGGAGGGGTTGTCGGAGCGTCCATCACCCCCTTTCCTTCTTTTCTGGGAATTGGTGGGCAGGGGTGACTCTCTTGGTCCCTATTTCTTCTTTCATCTCAGAAACAGTGTGGTGCATCTACCCGCCCAGCCCACTTCGGGGGTCTTACATCTCAGAAAATGGACGGGGTCTCTTTCCTCCTTTTCCGCCTTTTCTCCTTTTGTACTTATTTTGAAGCCCATAAATAGGGGGTATAGAACGGCTCTCGACCTCTGTCCCTCTTTTCTGAAATTGAGGATTGGGAGCGTTTGATGATTAGTCACACCATTCTGGCCTGGGTGGGGGCCGCCGGAGAGTCACACCTAGCGTGAACTGTGCAGGGGATGGGGAACGCCCCCTGACGACCCTAGCTCAGCCAAGGCCTCATCTGGTCCCCTACGGTTGGGGAGCCACCACTGGACAGAAGGTAAGATAACAATCTCTGATTGGCTACCCAGCCCGTCGCTCGACTGCTGAAGCCAGTGAGAGGTTGCCGCGCAGCCCCGCCTCCACGACACTTATGAGAGGCGGGGCCTCCAGGTGATCCCTCCCTTCCTAACGTTTCCGCCCGCTACT
>NW_026527384.1:0-54830 GCF_022682495.2 Desmodus rotundus | reverse complement strand
TGTGGCCTGTGGGAAATCGTGCGGTCCTCTGAGTGGCAGGGAGGGCTTCAGTTTCACCGAACAGGTGCGCAGGGACCCTGTAAAACTGCTGTGACCTCTCAAGGTGGGTCATGTGACCCCTCAAGGGTGGGGCAGGTGACCTCCCAAGGGTGGGTCACGAGACCCCTCAAGGGTGGGTCACGGGACCCCTCAAGGGTGGGTCACGAGACCCCTCAGGGGTGGGTCACCTGACCCCTCAGGGGTGGGTCACATGACCCCTCAGGGGTTGGTCACGTGACCCCTCAGGGGTGGGTCACGAGACCCCTCGGGGGTTGGTCACGTGACCCCTCGGGGGTGGGTCACCAGACCCCTCAGGGGTGGGTCACGTGACCCCTCAAGGGTAGGTCAGGAGACACCTCAAGGGTGGGTCCCGTGACCCGAGGGAGGCTTGCGTGGGGAGCCTGAGTGCGCACGCGCGGCCCACGTATAGGCCCGAAACGAGCCAGCCGCGGCTCGGAGAAAAGCCATCTCCTGGGGGCCTCCCCATGTTCTTCCACTCCTCAAGCGTGACCCCTTTACGGATGGAAGAAAAGGGGGATCTTCGCAGTGGTGGGGTCGGGCCTGAGGTGTCTGTTTGTTTGCCTCCATGTAGGCCAGTTGCTGGCACACCCGGCCCAGGTGTCCCGGCCCCATGTGGCTAGAGGGCCGCTTATGGCAAGAATCAGGTCTCCTGCGGGGGTCAAGCACGGCTTGGACACTCACCGGGCGAGAGAGGACGCCTGGCCATCAGACAGCCCTCTGGAAAATCCCCCGCCCAGGCCCCCGGTCCCCAAGTCTTTCCTGCGCACACTGTCTCTGAGGAGCTGGGAGAGCTGCTGGGAAGTGTGGCCCATGGGAAATCCCGCAGTCCCCTGGGTGGCAGGGAGGGCTCCTGTGTCCACGGACAGGTGCCCAGGGACCCTGTGGAATTGCTGTGACCTCTAAAGGGTGGGTCAGGTGAGCCGAGGAGGCGTGTGCTTGGGAGCCTGAGTGGGCATGCGCGGCCCACGTATGGGCCCGAAACGAGCCAGCCGCGGCTCGGAGAAAAGCCATCTCCTGGGGCCTCCCCATGTTCCTCCACTCCTCAAGCGTGACTCCTTTAAGGATGGAAGAAAAGGGGGATCTTCGCAGTGGTGGGTTCGGGCCAGAGGGGTCTGCGGGTTTGTCTGCACGTACGCCAGGTGCTCGCACAACGGGCCCAGGTGTTTGAGCCCCGTGGAGGCAGAGGGCTGCTTATTGCTGGATGATAGTGTCCTGCAGGGTTAAGGGACGGCGTGGGCACTCCCAGGGCGACAGAGGGCACCTGGCCTTTAGAGAGTTCCCTGGAAAATTCCCCGCCCAGGCCCCTGGTCCACAAGTCTATCCTGCGCACAGTGTCTGTGCGAGGCTGGGAGTGCTTCCGGGCAGTGTTCCCCAGCGGAAATCGCGTGGTCCTCTAGGTGGCAGGGAGGGCTCCTGTGTCCACGGACAGGTGCCCAGGGACCCTGTGAAACTGCTGTGACCTCTAAAGGGTGGGTCAGGTGAGCCGAGGGAGGCGTGTGCTAGGGAGCCTGAGTGCGCATGCGCGGCCCCACGTATGGGCCCGAAACGAGCCAGCCGCGGCTCGGAGAAAAGCCATCTCCTGGGGGCCTCCCCATGTTCTTCCACTCCTCAAGCGTGACCCCTTTACGGATGGAAGAAAAGGGGGATCTTCGCAGTGGTGGGTTCGGGCCAGAGGGCTCTGCGGGTTTGCCTCCACGTACGCCAGGTGCCCGCACACCGGGCCCAGGTGTTTGAGCCCCGTGGAGGCAGAGGGCTGCTTATTGCTGGATGCAAGTGTCCTGCGGGGTAAAGTAACGGCATGGGCACTCCCCGGGCCACACAGGGCACCGGACCCTTAGAGAGTTCCATGGGAAATCCCCCGCCCATGCCCCCGGTACCCAAGTCTGTCCTTAGCACACTGTCTGTGCGGGGCTGAAGGTGCTGCTAGGCAGTGGTGGCCTGTGGGAAATCGCGCGGCTCCTCTGAGTGGCAGGGAGGGCTTCTGTTTCCCCGGAGAGGTGCGCAGGGACCCTGTAAAACTGCTGTGACCTCTCAAGGTGGGTCATGTGACCCCTCAAGGGTGGGGCACGTGACCTCCCAAGGGTGGGTCACGAGACCCCTCAAGGGTGGGTCACGGGACCCCACAAGGGTGGGTCACGTGACCCCAAAAGGGTGGGTCACGAGACCCCTCAGAGGTGGGTCACCTGACCCCTCAGGGTTGGGTCACGAGACCCCTCGGAGGTGGGTCACGAGACCCCTCGGGGGTGGGTCACGAGACCCCTCGGGGGTGGGTCACGTGACCCCTCGGGGGTGGGTCACGAGACCCCTCGGGGGTGGGTCACGTGACCCCTCGGGGGGTGGGTCACGAGACCCCTCGGGGGTGGGTCACGTGACCCCTCGGGGGTGGGTCACGAGACCCCTCGGGGGTGGGTAACGTGACCCCTCGGGGGTGGGTCACGTGACCCCTCGGGGGTGGGTCACGAGACCCCTCGGGGGTGGGTCACGTGACCCCTCAGGGGTGGGTCAGGAGACCCCTCGGGGGTGGGTCACGTGACCCCTCAAGGGTAGGTCAGGAGGACACCTCAAGGGTGGGTCCCGTGACCCGAGGGAGGCTTGCGTGGGGAGCCTGAGTGCGCACGCGCGGCCCACGTATAGGCCCGAAACGAGCCAGCCGCGGCTCGGAGAAAAGCCATCTCCTGGGGGCCTCCCCATGTTCTTCCACTCCTCAAGCGTGACCCCTTTACGGATGGAAGAAAAGGGGGATCTTCGCAGTGGTTGGGTCGGGCCTGAGGTGTCTGTTTGTTTGCCTCCATGTAGGCCGTTGCTGGCACACCGGGCCCAGGTGTCCCGGCCCCATGTCGCTAAAGGGCCGCTTATGGCAGGAATCAGGTCTCCTGCGGGGGTCAAGGGACGGCTTGGACACTCACCGGGCGAGAGTGGACGCCTGGCCATCAGACAGCCCCCGGGAAAATCCCCCGCCCAGGCCCCCGGTCCCCAAGTCTTTCCTGCGCACACTGTCTCTGAGGAGCTGGGAGAGCTGCTGGGAAGTGTGGCCCATGGGAAATCGCGCGGTCCCCTGGGTGGCAGGGAGGGCTCCTGTGTCCACGGACAGGTGCCCAGGGACCCTGTGGAATTGCTGTGACCTCTAAAGGGTGGGTCAGGTGAGCCGAGGGAGGCGTGTGCTTGGGAGCCTGAGTGGGCATGCGCGGCCCACGTATGGGCCCGAAACGAGCCAGCCGCGGCTCGGAGAAAAGCCATCTCCTGGGGCCTCCCCATGTTCCTCCACTCCTCAAGCGTGACCCCTTTAAGGATGGAAGAAAAGGGGGATCTTCGCAGTGGTGGGTTCGGGCCAGAGGGGTCTGCGGGTTTGTCTGCACATACGCCAGGTGCTCGCACAACGGGCCCAGGTGTTTGAGCCCGTGGAGGCAGAGGGCTGCTTATTGCTGGATGCAAGTGTCCTGCGGGGTAAAGTAACGGCATGGGCACTCACCGGGCCACACAGGGCACCGGACCCTTTGAGAGTTCCATAGGAAATCCCTCGCCCATGCCCCCAGTACCCAAGTCTGTCCTTAGCACACTGTCTGTGCGGGGCTGAAGGTGCTGCTAGGCAGTGTGGCCTGTGGGAAATCGCGCGGTCCTCTGAGTGGCAGGGAGGGCTTCTGTTTCCCCGAACAGGTGCGCAGGGACCCTGTAAAACTGCTGTGACCTCTCAAGGTGGGTCATGTGACCCCTCAAGGGTGGGGCACGTGACCTCCCAAGGGTGGGTCACGAGACCCCTCAAGGGTGGGTCACGGGACCCCACAAGGGTGGGTCACGTGACCCCAAAA
This sequence comes from Desmodus rotundus, assembly GCF_022682495.2. Classification (NCBI taxonomy): domain Eukaryota; kingdom Metazoa; phylum Chordata; class Mammalia; order Chiroptera; family Phyllostomidae; genus Desmodus; species Desmodus rotundus. The sequence goes on along the minus strand of NW_026527384.1, from coordinate 50,964 downwards.
GGGTGGGTCACGAGACCCCTCAGGGGTGGGTCACCTGACCCCTCAGGGGTGGGTCACATGACCCCTCAGGGGTTGGTCACGTGACCCCTCAGGGGTGGGTCACGAGACCCCTCGGGGGTTGGTCACGTGACCCCTCGGGGGTGGGTCACCAGACCCCTCAGGGGTGGGTCACGTGACCCCTCAAGGGTAGGTCAGGAGACACCTCAAGGGTGGGTCCCGTGACCCGAGGGAGGCTTGCGTGGGGAGCCTGAGTGCGCACGCGCGGCCCACGTATAGGCCCGAAACGAGCCAGCCGCGGCTCGGAGAAAAGCCATCTCCTGGGGGCCTCCCCATGTTCTTCCACTCCTCAAGCGTGACCCCTTTACGGATGGAAGAAAAGGGGGATCTTCGCAGTGGTGGGGTCGGGCCTGAGGTGTCTGTTTGTTTGCCTCCATGTAGGCCAGTTGCTGGCACACCCGGCCCAGGTGTCCCGGCCCCATGTGGCTAGAGGGCCGCTTATGGCAAGAATCAGGTCTCCTGCGGGGGTCAAGCACGGCTTGGACACTCACCGGGCGAGAGAGGACGCCTGGCCATCAGACAGCCCTCTGGAAAATCCCCCGCCCAGGCCCCCGGTCCCCAAGTCTTTCCTGCGCACACTGTCTCTGAGGAGCTGGGAGAGCTGCTGGGAAGTGTGGCCCATGGGAAATCCCGCAGTCCCCTGGGTGGCAGGGAGGGCTCCTGTGTCCACGGACAGGTGCCCAGGGACCCTGTGGAATTGCTGTGACCTCTAAAGGGTGGGTCAGGTGAGCCGAGGGAGGCGTGTGCTTGGGAGCCTGAGTGGGCATGCGCGGCCCACGTATGGGCCCGAAACGAGCCAGCCGCGGCTCGGAGAAAAGCCATCTCCTGGGGCCTCCCCATGTTCCTCCACTCCTCAAGCGTGACTCCTTTAAGGATGGAAGAAAAGGGGGATCTTCGCAGTGGTGGGTTCGGGCCAGAGGGGTCTGCGGGTTTGTCTGCACGTACGCCAGGTGCTCGCACAACGGGCCCAGGTGTTTGAGCCCCGTGGAGGCAGAGGGCTGCTTATTGCTGGATGATAGTGTCCTGCAGGGTTAAGGGACGGCGTGGGCACTCCCAGGGCGACAGAGGGCACCTGGCCTTTAGAGAGTTCCCTGGAAAATTCCCCGCCCAGGCCCCTGGTCCACAAGTCTATCCTGCGCACAGTGTCTGTGCGAGGCTGGGAGTGCTTCCGGGCAGTGTTCCCCAGCGGAAATCGCGTGGTCCTCTAGGTGGCAGGGAGGGCTCCTGTGTCCACGGACAGGTGCCCAGGGACCCTGTGAAACTGCTGTGACCTCTAAAGGGTGGGTCAGGTGAGCCGAGGGAGGCGTGTGCTAGGGAGCCTGAGTGCGCATGCGCGGCCCACGTATGGGCCCGAAACGAGCCAGCCGCGGCTCGGAGAAAAGCCATCTCCTGGGGGCCTCCCCATGTTCTTCCACTCCTCAAGCGTGACCCCTTTACGGATGGAAGAAAAGGGGGATCTTCGCAGTGGTGGGTTCGGGCCAGAGGGCTCTGCGGGTTTGCCTCCACGTACGCCAGGTGCCCGCACACCGGGCCCAGGTGTTTGAGCCCCGTGGAGGCAGAGGGCTGCTTATTGCTGGATGCAAGTGTCCTGCGGGGTAAAGTAACGGCATGGGCACTCCCCGGGCCACACAGGGCACCGGACCCTTAGAGAGTTCCATGGGAAATCCCCCGCCCATGCCCCCGGTACCCAAGTCTGTCCTTAGCACACTGTCTGTGCGGGGCTGAAGGTGCTGCTAGGCAGTGTGGCCTGTGGGAAATCGCGCGGTCCTCTGAGTGGCAGGGAGGGCTTCTGTTTCCCCGGAGAGGTGCGCAGGGACCCTGTAAAACTGCTGTGACCTCTCAAGGTGGGTCATGTGACCCCTCAAGGGTGGGGCACGTGACCTCCCAAGGGTGGGTCACGAGACCCCTCAAGGGTGGGTCACGGGACCCCACAAGGGTGGGTCACGTGACCCCAAAAGGGTGGGTCACGAGACCCCTCAGAGGTGGGTCACCTGACCCCTCAGGGTTGGGTCACGAGACCCCTCGGAGGTGGGTCACGAGACCCCTCGGGGGTGGGTCACGAGACCCCTCGGGGGTGGGTCACGTGACCCCTCGGGGGTGGGTCACGAGACCCCTCGGGGGTGGGTCACGTGACCCCTCGGGGGTGGGTCACGAGACCCCTCGGGGGTGGGTCACGTGACCCCTCGGGGGTGGGTCACGAGACCCCTCGGGGGTGGGTAACGTGACCCCTCGGGGGTGGGTCACGTGACCCCTCGGGGGTGGGTCACGAGACCCCTCGGGGGTGGGTCACGTGACCCCTCAGGGGTGGGTCAGGAGACCCCTCGGGGGTGGGTCACGTGACCCCTCAAGGGTAGGTCAGGAGACACCTCAAGGGTGGGTCCCGTGACCCGAGGGAGGCTTGCGTGGGGAGCCTGAGTGCGCACGCGCGGCCCACGTATAGGCCCGAAACGAGCCAGCCGCGGCTCGGAGAAAAGCCATCTCCTGGGGGCCTCCCCATGTTCTTCCACTCCTCAAGCGTGACCCCTTTACGGATGGAAGAAAAGGGGGATCTTCGCAGTGGTTGGGTCGGGCCTGAGGTGTCTGTTTGTTTGCCTCCATGTAGGCCGTTGCTGGCACACCGGGCCCAGGTGTCCCGGCCCCATGTCGCTAAAGGGCCGCTTATGGCAGGAATCAGGTCTCCTGCGGGGGTCAAGGGACGGCTTGGACACTCACCGGGCGAGAGTGGACGCCTGGCCATCAGACAGCCCCCGGGAAAATCCCCCGCCCAGGCCCCCGGTCCCCAAGTCTTTCCTGCGCACACTGTCTCTGAGGAGCTGGGAGAGCTGCTGGGAAGTGTGGCCCATGGGAAATCGCGCGGTCCCCTGGGTGGCAGGGAGGGCTCCTGTGTCCACGGACAGGTGCCCAGGGACCCTGTGGAATTGCTGTGACCTCTAAAGGGTGGGTCAGGTGAGCCGAGGGAGGCGTGTGCTTGGGAGCCTGAGTGGGCATGCGCGGCCCACGTATGGGCCCGAAACGAGCCAGCCGCGGCTCGGAGAAAAGCCATCTCCTGGGGCCTCCCCATGTTCCTCCACTCCTCAAGCGTGACCCCTTTAAGGATGGAAGAAAAGGGGGATCTTCGCAGTGGTGGGTTCGGGCCAGAGGGGTCTGCGGGTTTGTCTGCACATACGCCAGGTGCTCGCACAACGGGCCCAGGTGTTTGAGCCCGTGGAGGCAGAGGGCTGCTTATTGCTGGATGCAAGTGTCCTGCGGGGTAAAGTAACGGCATGGGCACTCACCGGGCCACACAGGGCACCGGACCCTTTGAGAGTTCCATAGGAAATCCCTCGCCCATGCCCCCGGTACCCAAGTCTGTCCTTAGCACACTGTCTGTGCGGGGCTGAAGGTGCTGCTAGGCAGTGTGGCCTGTGGGAAATCGCGCGGTCCTCTGAGTGGCAGGGAGGGCTTCTGTTTCCCCGAACAGGTGCGCAGGGACCCTGTAAAACTGCTGTGACCTCTCAAGGTGGGTCATGTGACCCCTCAAGGGTGGGGCACGTGACCTCCCAAGGGTGGGTCACGAGACCCCTCAAGGGTGGGTCACGGGACCCCACAAGGGTGGGTCACGTGACCCCAAAAGGGTGGGTCACGAGACCCCTCAGGGGTGGGTCACCTGACCCCTCAGGGGTGGGTCACATGACCCCTCAGGGGTTGGTCACGTGACCCCTCAGGGGTGGGTCACGAGACCCCTCGGGGGTTGGTCACGTGACCCCTCGGGGGTGGGTCACCAGACCCCTCAGGGGTGGGTCACGTGACCCCTCAAGGGTAGGTCAGGAGACACCTCAAGGGTGGGTCCCGTGACCCGAGGGAGGCTTGCGTGGGGAGCCTGAGTGCGCACGCGCGGCCCACGTATAGGCCCGAAACGAGCCAGCCGCGGCTCGGAGAAAAGCCATCTCCTGGGGGCCTCCCCATGTTCTTCCACTCCTCAAGCGTGACCCCTTTACGGATGGAAGAAAAGGGGGATCTTCGCAGTGGTGGGGTCGGGCCTGAGGTGTCTGTTTGTTTGCCTCCATGTAGGCCAGTTGCTGGCACACCCGGCCCAGGTGTCCCGGCCCCATGTGGCTAGAGGGCCGCTTATGGCAAGAATCAGGTCTCCTGCGGGGGTCAAGCACGGCTTGGACACTCACCGGGCGAGAGAGGACGCCTGGCCATCAGACAGCCCTCTGGAAAATCCCCCGCCCAGGCCCCCGGTCCCCAAGTCTTTCCTGCGCACACTGTCTCTGAGGAGCTGGGAGAGCTGCTGGGAAGTGTGGCCCATGGGAAATCCCGCAGTCCCCTGGGTGGCAGGGAGGGCTCCTGTGTCCACGGACAGGTGCCCAGGGACCCTGTGGAATTGCTGTGACCTCTAAAGGGTGGGTCAGGTGAGCCGAGGGAGGCGTGTGCTTGGGAGCCTGAGTGGGCATGCGCGGCCCACGTATGGGCCCGAAACGAGCCAGCCGCGGCTCGGAGAAAAGCCATCTCCTGGGGCCTCCCCATGTTCCTCCACTCCTCAAGCGTGACTCCTTTAAGGATGGAAGAAAAGGGGGATCTTCGCAGTGGTGGGTTCGGGCCAGAGGGGTCTGCGGGTTTGTCTGCACGTACGCCAGGTGCTCGCACAACGGGCCCAGGTGTTTGAGCCCCGTGGAGGCAGAGGGCTGCTTATTGCTGGATGATAGTGTCCTGCAGGGTTAAGGGACGGCGTGGGCACTCCCAGGGCGACAGAGGGCACCTGGCCTTTAGAGAGTTCCCTGGAAAATTCCCCGCCCAGGCCCCTGGTCCACAAGTCTATCCTGCGCACAGTGTCTGTGCGAGGCTGGGAGTGCTTCCGGGCAGTGTTCCCCAGCGGAAATCGCGTGGTCCTCTAGGTGGCAGGGAGGGCTCCTGTGTCCACGGACAGGTGCCCAGGGACCCTGTGAAACTGCTGTGACCTCTAAAGGGTGGGTCAGGTGAGCCGAGGGAGGCGTGTGCTAGGGAGCCTGAGTGCGCATGCGCGGCCCACGTATGGGCCCGAAACGAGCCAGCCGCGGCTCGGAGAAAAGCCATCTCCTGGGGGCCTCCCCATGTTCTTCCACTCCTCAAGCGTGACCCCTTTACGGATGGAAGAAAAGGGGGATCTTCGCAGTGGTGGGTTCGGGCCAGAGGGCTCTGCGGGTTTGCCTCCACGTACGCCAGGTGCCCGCACACCGGGCCCAGGTGTTTGAGCCCCGTGGAGGCAGAGGGCTGCTTATTGCTGGATGCAAGTGTCCTGCGGGGTAAAGTAACGGCATGGGCACTCCCCGGGCCACACAGGGCACCGGACCCTTAGAGAGTTCCATGGGAAATCCCCCGCCCATGCCCCCGGTACCCAAGTCTGTCCTTAGCACACTGTCTGTGCGGGGCTGAAGGTGCTGCTAGGCAGTGTGGCCTGTGGGAAATCGCGCGGTCCTCTGAGTGGCAGGGAGGGCTTCTGTTTCCCCGAACAGGTGCGCAGGGACCCTGTAAAACTGCTGTGACCTCTCAAGGTGGGTCATGTGACCCCTCAAGGGTGGGGCACGTGACCTCCCAAGGGTGGGTCATGAGACCCCTCAAGGGTGGGTCACGGGACCCCACAAGGGTGGGTCACGTGACCCCAAAAGGGTGGGTCACGAGACCCCTCAGAGGTGTGTCACCTGACCCCTCAGGGTTGGGTCACGTGACCCCTCGGGGGTTGGTCACGTGACCCCTCGGGGGTTGGTCACGTGACCCCTCAGGGTTGGGTCACGTGACCCCTCGGGGGTTGGTCACGTGACCCCTCAGGGGTGGGTCACGAGACCCCTCGGGGGTGGGTCACGTGACCCCTCGGGTGTTGGTCACGTGACCCCTCAGGGTTGGGTCACGTGACCCCTCGGGGGTTGGTCACGTGACCCCTCAGGGGTGGGTCACGAGACCCCTCGGGGGTGCGTCACGTGACCCCTCGGGGGTTGGTCACGTGACCCCTCGGGGGTGGGTCACGAGACCCCTCGGGGTTGGGTCACGTGACCCCTCAGGGGTGGGTCACGAGACCCCTCAGGGGTGGGTCACGTGACCCCTCAAGTGTAGGTCAGGAGACACCTCAAGGGTGGGTCCCGTGACCCGAGGGAGGCTTGCGTGGGGAGCCTGAGTGCGCACGCGCGGCCCACGTATAGGCCCGAAACGAGCCAGCCGCGGCTCGGAGAAAAGCCATCTCCTGGGGGCCTCCCCATGTTCTTCTACTCCTCAAGCGTGACCCCTTTACGGATGGAAGAAAAGGGGGATCTTCGCAGTGGTGGGGTCGGGCCAGAGGTGTCTGTTTGTTTGCCTCCATGTAGGCCAGTTGCTGGCACACCGGGCCCAGGTGTCCCGGCCCCATGTGGCTAGAGGGCCGCTTATGGCAGGAATCAGGTCTCCTGCGGGGGTCAAGGGACGGCTTGGACACTCACCGGGCGAGAGAGGACGCCTGGCCATCAGACAGCCCCCTGGAAAATCCCCCGCCCAGGCCCCCGGTCCCCAAGTCTTTCCTGCGCACACTGTCTCTGAGGAGCTGGGAGAGCTGCTGGGAAGTGTGGCCCATGGGAAATCGCGCGGTCCCCTGGGTGGCAGGGAGGGCTCCTGTGTCCACGGACAGGTGCCCAGGTACCCTGTGGAATTGCTGTGACCTCTAAAGGGTGGGTCAGGTGAGCCGAGGGAGGGGTGTGCTTGGGAGCCTGAGTGCGCATGCGCGGCCCACGTATGGGTCCGAAACGAGCCAGCCGCGGCTCGGAGAAAAGCCATCTCCTGGGGGCCTGCCCATGTTCTTCCACTCCTCAAGCGTGACCCCTTTACGGATGGAAGAAAAGGGGGATCTTCGCAGTGGTGGGTTCGGGCCAGAGGGGTCTGCGGGTTTGTCTGCACATACGCCAGGTGCTCGCACAACGGGCCCAGGTGTTTGAGCCCCGTGGAGGCAGAGGGCTGCTTATTGCTGGATGATAGTGTCCTGCAGGGTTAAGGGACGGCGTGGGCACTCCCAGGGCGACAGAGGGCACCTGGCCTTTAGAGAGTTCCCTGGAAAATTCCCCGCCCAGGCCCCTGGTCCACAAGTCTATCCTGCGCACAGTGTCTGTGCGAGGCTGGGAGTGCTTCCGGGCAGTGTTCCCCAGCGGAAATCGCGTGGTCCTCTAGGTGGCAGGGAGGGCTCCTGTGTCCACGGACAGGTGCCCAGGGACCCTGTGAAACTGCTGTGACCTCTAAAGGGTGGGTCAGGTGAGCCGAGGGAGGCGTGTGCTTGGGAGCCTGAGTGCGCATGCGCGGCCCACATATGGGCCCGAAACGAGCCAGCCGCGGCTCGGAGAAAAGCCATCTCCTGGGGGCCTCCCCATGTTCTTCCACTCCTCAAGCGTGACCCCTTTACGGATGGAAGAAAAGGGGGATCTTCGCAGTGGTGGGTTCGGGCCAGAGGGCTCTGCGGGTTTGCCTCCACGTACGCCAGGTACCCGCACACCGCCCAGGTGTTTGAGCCCCGTGGAGGCAGAGGGCTGCTTATTGCTGGATGCAAGTGTCCTGCGGGGTAAAGTAACGGCATGGGCACTCCCCGGGCCACACAGGGCACCGGACCCTTAGAGAGTTCCATGGGAAATCCCCCGCCCTTGCCCCCGGTACCCAAGTCTGTCCTTAGCACACTGTCTGTGCGGGGCTGAAGGTGCTGCTAGGCAGTGTGGCCTGTGGGAAATCGCGCGGTCCTCTGAGTGGCAGGGAGGGCTTCTGTTTCCCCGAACAGGTGCGCAGGGACCCTGTAAAACTGCTGTGACCTCTCAAGGTGGGTCATGTGACCCCTCAAGGGTGGGGCACGTGACCTCCCAAGGGTGGGTCACGAGACCCCTCAAGGGTGGGTCACGGGACCCCACAAGGGTGGGTCACGTGACCCCAAAAGGGTGGGTCACGAGACCCCTCAGAGGTGGGTCACCTGACCCCTCAGGGTTGGGTCACGAGACCCCTCGGAGGTGGGTCACGAGACCCCTCGGGGGTGGGTCACGAGACCCCTCGGGGGTGGGTCACGTGACCCCTCGGGGGTGGGTCACGAGACCCCTCGGGGGTGGGTCACGTGACCCCTCGGGGGTGGGTCACGAGACCCCTCGGGGGTGGGTAACGTGACCCCTCGGGGGTGGGTCACGTGACCCCTCGGGGGTGGGTCACGAGACCCCTCGGGGGTGGGTCAGGAGACCCCTCGGGGGTGGGTCACGTGACCCCTCAAGGGTAGGTCAGGAGACACCTCAAGGGTGGGTCCCGTGACCCGAGGGAGGCTTGCGTGGGGAGCCTGAGTGCGCACGCGCGGCCCACGTATAGGCCCGAAACGAGCCAGCCGCGGCTCGGAGAAAAGCCATCTCCTGGGGGCCTCCCCATGTTCTTCCACTCCTCAAGCGTGACCCCTTTACGGATGGAAGAAAAGGGGGATCTTCGCAGTGGTTGGGTCGGGCCTGAGGTGTCTGTTTGTTTGCCTCCATGTAGGCCGTTGCTGGCACACCGGGCCCAGGTGTCCCGGCCCCATGTCGCTAAAGGGCCGCTTATGGCAGGAATCAGGTCTCCTGCGGGGGTCAAGGGACGGCTTGGACACTCACCGGGCGAGAGTGGACGCCTGGCCATCAGACAGCCCCCGGGAAAATCCCCCGCCCAGGCCCCCGGTCCCCAAGTCTTTCCTGCGCACACTGTCTCTGAGGAGCTGGGAGAGCTGCTGGGAAGTGTGGCCCATGGGAAATCGCGCGGTCCCCTGGGTGGCAGGGAGGGCTCCTGTGTCCACGGACAGGTGCCCAGGGACCCTGTGGAATTGCTGTGACCTCTAAAGGGTGGGTCAGGTGAGCCGAGGGAGGCGTGTGCTTGGGAGCCTGAGTGGGCATGCGCGGCCCACGTATGGGCCCGAAACGAGCCAGCCGCGGCTCGGAGAAAAGCCATCTCCTGGGGCCTCCCCATGTTCCTCCACTCCTCAAGCGTGACCCCTTTAAGGATGGAAGAAAAGGGGGATCTTCGCAGTGGTGGGTTCGGGCCAGAGGGGTCTGCGGGTTTGTCTGCACATACGCCAGGTGCTCGCACAACGGGCCCAGGTGTTTGAGCCCGTGGAGGCAGAGGGCTGCTTATTGCTGGATGCAAGTGTCCTGCGGGGTAAAGTAACGGCATGGGCACTCAGCGGGCCACACAGGGCACCGGACCCTTTGAGAGTTCCATAGGAAATCCCTCGCCCATGCCCCCGGTACCCAAGTCTGTCCTTAGCACACTGTCTGTGCGGGGCTGAAGGTGCTGCTAGGCAGTGTGGCCTGTGGGAAATCGCGCGGTCCTCTGAGTGGCAGGGAGGGCTTCTGTTTCCCCGAACAGGTGCGCAGGGACCCTGTAAAACTGCTGTGACCTCTCAAGGTGGGTCATGTGACCCCTCAAGGGTGGGGCACGTGACCTCCCAAGGGTGGGTCACGAGACCCCTCAAGGGTGGGTCACGGGACCCCACAAGGGTGGGTCACGTGACCCCAAAAGGGTGGGTCACGAGACCCCTCAGGGGTGGGTCACCTGACCCCTCAGTGGTGGGTCACATGACCCCTCAGGGGTTGGTCACGTGACCCCTCAGGGGTGGGTCACGAGACCCCTCGGGGGTTGGTCACGTGACCCCTCGGGGGTGGGTCACCAGACCCCTCAGGGGTGGGTCACGTGACCCCTCAAGGGTAGGTCAGGAGACACCTCAAGGGTGGGTCCCGTGACCCGAGGGAGGCTTGCGTGGGGAGCCTGAGTGCGCACGCGCGGCCCACGTATAGGCCCGAAACGAGCCAGCCGCGGCTCGGAGAAAAGCCATCTCCTGGGGGCCTCCCCATGTTCTTCTACTCCTCAAGCGTGACCCCTTTACGGATGGAAGAAAAGGGGGATCTTCGCAGTGGTGGGGTCGGGCCAGAGGTGTCTGTTTGTTTGCCTCCATGTAGGCCAGTTGCTGGCACACCGGGCCCAGGTGTCCCGGCCCCATGTGGCTAGAGGGCCGCTTATGGCAGGAATCAGGTCTCCTGCGGGGGTCAAGGGACGGCTTGGACACTCACCGGGCGAGAGAGGACGCCTGGCCATCAGACAGCCCCCTGGAAAATCCCCCGCCCAGGCCCCCGGTCCCCAAGTCTTTCCTGCGCACACTGTCTCTGAGGAGCTGGGAGAGCTGCTGGGAAGTGTGGCCCATGGGAAATCCCGCAGTCCCCTGGGTGGCAGGGAGGGCTCCTGTGTCCACGGACAGGTGCCCAGGGACCCTGTGGAATTGCTGTGACCTCTAAAGGGTGGGTCAGGTGAGCCGAGGGAGGCGTGTGCTTGGGAGCCTGAGTGGGCATGCGCGGCCCACGTATGGGCCCGAAACGAGCCAGCCGCGGCTCGGAGAAAAGCCATCTCCTGGGGCCTCCCCATGTTCCTCCACTCCTCAAGCGTGACTCCTTTAAGGATGGAAGAAAAGGGGGATCTTCGCAGTGGTGGGTTCGGGCCAGAGGGGTCTGCGGGTTTGTCTGCACGTACGCCAGGTGCTCGCACAACGGGCCCAGGTGTTTGAGCCCCGTGGAGGCAGAGGGCTGCTTATTGCTGGATGATAGTGTCCTGCAGGGTTAAGGGACGGCGTGGGCACTCCCAGGGCGACAGAGGGCACCTGGCCTTTAGAGAGTTCCCTGGAAAATTCCCCGCCCAGGCCCCTGGTCCACAAGTCTATCCTGCGCACAGTGTCTGTGCGAGGCTGGGAGTGCTTCCGGGCAGTGTTCCCCAGCGGAAATCGCGTGGTCCTCTAGGTGGCAGGGAGGGCTCCTGTGTCCACGGACAGGTGCCCAGGGACCCTGTGAAACTGCTGTGACCTCTAAAGGGTGGGTCAGGTGAGCCGAGGGAGGCGTGTGCTTGGGAGCCTGAGTGCGCATGCGCGGCCCACGTATGGGCCCGAAACGAGCCAGCCGCGGCTCGGAGAAAAGCCATCTCCTGGGGGCCTCCCCATGTTCTTCCACTCCTCAAGCGTGACCCCTTTACGGATGGAAGAAAAGGGGGATCTTCGCAGTGGTGGGTTCGGGCCAGAGGGCTCTGCGGGTTTGCCTCCACGTACGCCAGGTGCCCGCACACCGGGCCCAGGTGTTTGAGCCCCGTGGAGGCAGAGGGCTGCTTATTGCTGGATGCAAGTGTCCTGCGGGGTAAAGTAACGGCATGGGCACTCCCCGGGCCACACAGGGCACCGGACCCTTAGAGAGTTCCATGGGAAATCCCCCGCCCATGCCCCCGGTACCCAAGTCTGTCCTTAGCACACTGTCTGTGCGGGGCTGAAGGTGCTGCTAGGCAGTGTGGCCTGTGGGAAATCGCGCGGTCCTCTGAGTGGCAGGGAGGGCTTCTGTTTCCCCGAACAGGTGCGCAGGGACCCTGTAAAACTGCTGTGACCTCTCAAGGTGGGTCATGTGACCCCTCAAGGGTGGGGCACGTGACCTCCCAAGGGTGGGTCATGAGACCCCACAAGGGTGGGTCACGTGACCCCAAAATGGTGGGTCACGAGACCCCTCAGAGGTGTGTCACCTGACCCCTCAGGGTTGGGTCACGTGACCCCTCGGGGGTTGGTCACGTGACCCCTCAGGGGTTGGTCACGTGACCCCTCAGGGTTGGGTCACGTGACCCCTTGGGGGTTGGTCACGTGACCCCTCAGGGGTGGGTCACGAGACCCCTCGGGGGTGGGTCACGTGACCCCTCGGGTGTTGGTCACGTGACCCCTCAGGGTTGGGTCACGTGACCCCTCGGGGGTTGGTCACGTGACCCCTCAGGGGTGGGTCACGAGACCCCTCGGGGGTGCGTCACGTGACCCCTCGGGGGTTGGTCACGTGACCCCTCGGGGGTGGGTCACGAGACCCCTCGGGGGTGGGTCACGTGACCCCTCAGGGGTGGGTCACGAGACCCCTCAGGGGTGGGTCACGTGACCCCTCAAGTGTAGGTCAGGAGACACCTCAAGGGTGGGTCCCGTGACCCGAGGGAGGCTTGCGTGGGGAGCCTGAGTGCGCACGCGCGGCCCACGTATAGGCCCGAAACGAGCCAGCCGCGGCTCGGAGAAAAGCCATTTCCTGGGGGACTCCCCATGTTCTTCTACTCCTCAAGCGTGACCCCTTTACGGATGGAAGAAAAGGGGGATCTTCGCAGTGGTGGGGTCGGGCCAGAGGTGTCTGTTTGTTTGCCTCCATGTAGGCCAGTTGCTGGCACACCGGGCCCAGGTGTCCCGGCCCCATGTGGCTAGAGGGCCGCTTATGGCAGGAATCAGGTCTCCTGCGGGGGTCAAGGGACGGCTTGGACACTCACCGGGCGAGAGAGGACGCCTGGCCATCAGACAGCCCCCTGGAAAATCCCCCGCCCAGGCCCCCGGTCCCCAAGTCTTTCCTGCGCACACTGTCTCTGAGGAGCTGGGAGAGCTGCTGGGAAGTGTGGCCCATGGGAAATCGCGCGGTCCCCTGGGTGGCAGGGAGGGCTCCTGTGTCCACGGACAGGTGCCCAGGTACCCTGTGGAATTGCTGTGACCTCTAAAGGGTGGGTCAGGTGAGCCGAGGGAGGGGTGTGCTTGGGAGCCTGAGTGCGCATGCGCGGCCCACGTATGGGTCCGAAACGAGCCAGCCGCGGCTCGGAGAAAAGCCATCTCCTGGGGGCCTGCCCATGTTCTTCCACTCCTCAAGCGTGACCCCTTTACGGATGGAAGAAAAGGGGGATCTTCGCAGTGGTGGGTTCGGGCCAGAGGGGTCTGCGGGTTTGTCTGCACATACGCCAGGTGCTCGCACAACGGGCCCAGGTGTTTGAGCCCCGTGGAGGCAGAGGGCTGCTTATTGCTGGATGATAGTGTCCTGCAGGGTTAAGGGACGGCGTGGGCACTCCCAGGGCGACAGAGGGCACCTGGCCTTTAGAGAGTTCCCTGGAAAATTCCCCGCCCAGGCCCCTGGTCCACAAGTCTATCCTGCGCACAGTGTCTGTGCGAGGCTGGGAGTGCTTCCGGGCAGTGTTCCCCAGCGGAAATCGCGTGGTCCTCTAGGTGGCAGGGAGGGCTCCTGTGTCCACGGACAGGTGCCCAGGGACCCTGTGAAACTGCTGTGACCTCTAAAGGGTGGGTCAGGTGAGCCGAGGGAGGCGTGTGCTTGGGAGCCTGAGTGCGCATGCGCGGCCCACATATGGGCCCGAAACGAGCCAGCCGCGGCTCGGAGAAAAGCCATCTCCTGGGGGCCTCCCCATGTTCTTCCACTCCTCAAGCGTGACCCCTTTACGGATGGAAGAAAAGGGGGATCTTCGCAGTGGTGGGTTCGGGCCAGAGGGCTCTGCGGGTTTGCCTCCACGTACGCCAGGTGCCCGCACACCGCCCAGGTGTTTGAGCCCCGTGGAGGCAGAGGGCTGCTTATTGCTGGATGCAAGTGTCCTGCGGGGTAAAGTAACGGCATGGGCACTCCCCGGGCCACACAGGGCACCGGACCCTTAGAGAGTTCCATGGGAAATCCCCCGCCCTTGCCCCCGGTACCCAAGTCTGTCCTTAGCACACTGTCTGTGCGGGGCTGAAGGTGCTGCTAGGCAGTGTGGCCTGTGAGAAATCGCGCGGTCCTCTGAGTGGCAGGGAGGGCTTCTGTTTCCCCGGAGAGGTGCGCAGGGACCCTGTAAAACTGCTGTGACCTCTCAAGGTGGGTCATGTGACCCCTCAAGGGTGGGGCACGTGACCTCCCAAGGGTGGGTCACGAGACCCCTCAAGGGTGGGTCACGGGACCCCACAAGGGTGGGTCACGTGACCCCAAAAGGGTGGGTCACGAGACCCCTCAGAGGTGGGTCACCTGACCCCTCAGGGTTGGGTCACGAGACCCCTCGGTGGTGGGTCACGAGACCCCTCGGGGGTGGGTCACGAGACCCCTCGGGGGTGGGTCACGTGACCCCTCGGGGGTGGGTCACGAGACCCCTCGGGGGTGGGTCACGTGACCCCTCAGGGGTGGGTCACGAGACCCCTCGGGGGTGGGTCACGTGACCCCTCGGGGGTGGGTCACGAGACCCCTCGGGGGTGGGTCACGTGACCCCTCGGGGGTGGGTCACGAGACCCCTCGGGGGTGGGTCACGTGACCCCTCGGGGGTGGGTCACGAGACCCCTCGGGGGTGGGTCACGTGACCCCTCAGGGGTGGGTCAGGAGACCCCTCGGGGGTGGGTCACGTGACCCCTCAAGGGTAGGTCAGGAGACACCTCAAGGGTGGGTCCCGTGACCCGAGGGAGGCTTGCGTGGGGAGCCTGAGTGCGCACGCGCGGCCCACGTATAGGCCCGAAACGAGCCAGCCGCGGCTCGGAGAAAAGCCATCTCCTGGGGGCCTCCCCATGTTCTTCCACTCCTCAAGCGTGACCCCTTTACGGATGGAAGAAAAGGGGGATCTTCGCAGTGGTGGGGTCGGGCCTGAGGTGTCTGTTTGTTTGCCTCCATGTAGGCCGTTGCTGGCACACCGGGCCCAGGTGTCCCGGCCCCATGTCGCTAGAGGGCCGCTTATGGCAGGAATCAGGTCTCCTGCGGGGGTCAAGGGACGGCTTGGACACTCACCGGGCGAGAGTGGACGCCTGGCCATCAGACAGCCCCCGGGAAAATCCCCCGCCCAGGCCCCCGGTCCCCAAGTCTTTCCTGCGCACACTGTCTCTGAGGAGCTGGGAGAGCTGCTGGGAAGTGTGGCCCATGGGAAATCGCGCGGTCCCCTGGGTGGCAGGGAGGGCTCCTGTGTCCACGGACAGGTGCCCAGGGACCCTGTGGAATTGCTGTGACCTCTAAAGGGTGGGTCAGGTGAGCCGAGGGAGGCGTGTGCTTGGGAGCCTGAGTGGGCATGCGCGGCCCACGTATGGGCCCGAAACGAGCCAGCCGCGGCTCGGAGAAAAGCCATCTCCTGGGGCCTCCCCATGTTCCTCCACTCCTCAAGCGTGACCCCTTTAAGGATGGAAGAAAAGGGGGATCTTCGCAGTGGTGGGTTCGGGCCAGAGGGGTCTGCGGGTTTGTCTGCACATACGCCAGGTGCTCGCACAACGGGCCCAGGTGTTTGAGCCCGTGGAGGCAGAGGGCTGCTTATTGCTGGATGCAAGTGTCCTGCGGGGTAAAGTAACGGCATGGTCACTCACCGGGCCACACAGGGCACCGGACCCTTTGAGAGTTCCATAGGAAATCCCTCGCCCATGCCCCCGGTACCCAAGTCTGTCCTTAGCACACTGTCTGTGCGGGGCTGAAGGTGCTGCTAGGCAGTGTGGCCTGTGGGAAATCGCGCGGTCCTCTGAGTGGCAGGGAGGGCTTCTGTTTCCCCGAACAGGTGCGCAGGGACCCTGTAAAACTGCTGTGACCTCTCAAGGTGGGTCATGTGACCCCTCAAGGGTGGGGCACGTGACCTCCCAAGGGTGGGTCACGAGACCCCTCAAGGGTGGGTCACGGGACCCCACAAGGGTGGGTCACGTGACCCCAAAAGGGTGGGTCACGAGACCCCTCAGGGGTGGGTCACCTGACCCCTCAGGGGTGGGTCACATGACCCCTCAGGGGTTGGTCACGTGACCCCTCAGGGGTGGGTCACGAGACCCCTCGGGGGTTGGTCACGTGACCCCTCGGGGGTGGGTCACCAGACCCCTCAGGGGTGGGTCACGTGACCCCTCAAGGGTAGGTCAGGAGACACCTCAAGGGTGGGTCCCGTGACCCGAGGGAGGCTTGCGTGGGGAGCCTGAGTGCGCACGCGCGGCCCACGTATAGGCCCGAAACGAGCCAGCCGCGGCTCGGAGAAAAGCCATCTCCTGGGGGCCTCCCCATGTTCTTCCACTCCTCAAGCGTGACCCCTTTACGGATGGAAGAAAAGGGGGATCTTCGCAGTGGTGGGGTCGGGCCTGAGGTGTCTGTTTGTTTGCCTCCATGTAGGCCGTTGCTGGCACACCGGGCCCAGGTGTCCCGGCCCCATGTCGCTAGAGGGCCGCTTATGGCAGGAATCAGGTCTCCTGCGGGGGTCAAGGGACGGCTTGGACACTCACCAGGCGAGAGAGGACGCCTGGCCATCAGACAGCCCCCTGGAAAATCCCCCGCCCAGGCCCCCGGTCCCCAAGTCTTTCCTGCGCACACTGTCTCTGAGGAGCTGGGAGAGCTGCTGGGAAGTGTGGCCCATGGGAAATCGCGCGGTCCCCTGGGTGGCAGGGAGGGCTCCTGTGTCCACGGACAGGTGCCCAGGGACCCTGTGGAATTGCTGTGACCTCTAAAGGGTGGGTCAGGTGAGCCGAGGGAGGCGTGTGCTTGGGAGCCTGAGTGGGCATGCGCGGCCCACGTATGGGCCCGAAACGAGCCAGCCGCGGCTCGGAGAAAAGCCATCTCCTGGGGCCTCCCCATGTTCCTCCACTCCTCAAGCGTGACCCCTTTAAGGATGGAAGAAAAGGGGGATCTTCGCAGTGGTGGGTTCGGGCCAGAGGGGTCTGCGGGTTTGTCTGCACATACGCCAGGTGCTCGCACAACGGGCCCAGGTGTTTGAGCCCGTGGAGGCAGAGGGCTGCTTATTGCTGGATGCAAGTGTCCTGCGGGGTAAAGTAACGGCATGGGCACTCCCTGGGCCACACAGGGCACCGGACCCTTTGAGAGTTCCATGGGAAATCCCCCGCCCTTGCCCCCGGTACCCAAGTCTGTCCTTAGCACACTGTCTGTGCGGGGCTGAAGGTGCTGCTAGGCAGTGTGGCCTGTGGGAAATCGCGCAGTCCTCTGAGTGGCAGGGAGGGCTTCTGTTTCCCCGGAGAGGTGCGCAGGGACCCTGTAAAACTGCTGTGACCTCTCAAGGTGGGTCATGTGACCCCTCAAGGGTGGGGCACGTGACCTCCCAAGGGTGGGTCACGAGACCCCACAAGGGTGGGTCACGTGACCCCAAAAGGGTGGGTCACGAGACCCCTCAGAGGTGTGTCACCTGACCCCTCAGGGTTGGGTCACGTGACCCCTCGGGGGTTGGTCACGTGACCCCTCAGGGGTGGGTCACGTGACCCCTCGGGGGTTGGTCACGTGACCCCTCAGGGTTGGGTCACGTGACCCCTCGGGGGTTGGTCACGTGACCCCTCAGGGTTGGGTCACGAGACCCCTCGGGGGTGGGTCACGTGACCCCTCGGGGGTTGGTCACGTGACCCCTCAGGGTTGGGTCACGTGACCCCTCGGGGGTTGGTCACGTGACCCCTCAGGGGTGGGTCACGAGACCCCTCAGGGGTGGGTCACGTGACCCCTCGGGGGTTGGTCACGTGACCCCTCGGGGGTGGGTCACGAGACCCCTCGGGGGTGGGTCACGTGACCCCTCAGGGGTGGGTCACGAGACCCCTCAGGGGTGGGTCACGTGACCCCTCAAGTGTAGGTCAGGAGACACCTCAAGGGTGGGTCCCGTGACCCGAGGGAGGCTTGCGTGGGGAGCCTGAGTGCGCACGCGCGGCCCACGTATAGGCCCGAAACGAGCCAGCCGCGGCTCGGAGAAAAGCCATCTCCTGGGGGCCTCCCCATGTTCTTCTACTCCTCAAGCGTGACCCCTTTACGGATGGAAGAAAAGGGGGATCTTCGCAGTGGTGGGGTCGGGCCGGAGGTGTCTGTTTGTTTGCCTCCATGTAGGCCAGTTGCTGGCACACCGGGCCCAGGTGTCCCGGCCCCATGTGGCTAGAGGGCCGCTTATGGCAGGAATCAGGTCTCCTGCGGGGGTCAAGGGACGGCTTGGACACTCACCGGGCGAGAGAGGACGCCTGGCCATCAGACAGCCCCCTGGAAAATCCCCCGCCCAGGCCCCCGGTCCCCAAGTCTTTCCTGCGCACACTGTCTCTGAGGAGCTGGGAGAGCTGCTGGGAAGTGTGGCCCATGGGAAATCGCGCGGTCCCCTGGGTGGCAGGGAGGGCTCCTGTGTCCACGGACAGGTGCCCAGGGACCCTGTGAAACTGCTGTGACCTCTAAAGGGTGGGTCAGGTGAGCCGAGGGAGGCGTGTGCTTGGGAGCCTGAGTGCGCATGCGCGGCCCACGTATGGGCCCGAAACGAGCCAGCCGCGGCTCGGAGAAAAGCCATCTCCTGGGGGCCTCCCCATGTTCTTCCACTCCTCAAGCGTGACCCCTTTACGGATGGAAGAAAAGGGGGATCTTCGCAGTGGTGGGTTCGGGCCAGAGGGCTCTGCGGGTTTGCCTCCACGTACGCCAGGTGCCCGCACAACGCCCAGGTGTTTGAGCCCCGTGGAGGCAGAGGGCTGCTTATTGCTGGATGCAAGTGTCCTGCGGGGTAAAGTAACGGCATGGGCACTCCCCGGGCCACACAGGGCACCGGACCCTTAGAGAGTTCCATGGGAAATCCCCCGCCCTTGCCCCCGGTACCCAAGTCTGTCCTTAGCACACTGTCTGTGCGGGGCTGAAGGTGCTGCTAGGCAGTGTGGCCTGTGGGAAATCGCGCGGTCCTCTGAGTGGCAGGGAGGGCTTCTGTTTCCCCGAACAGGTGCGCAGGGACCCTGTAAAACTGCTGTGACCTCTCAAGGTGGGTCATGTGACCCCTCAAGGGTGGGGCACGTGACCTCCCAAGGGTGGGTCACGAGACCACTCAAGGGTGGGTCACGGGACCCCACAAGGGTGGGTCACGAGACCCCAAAAGGGTGGGTCACGAGACCCCTCAGAGGTGTGTCACCTGACCCCTCAGGGTTGGGTCACGTGACCCCTCGGGGGTTGGTCACGTGACCCCTCGGGGGTTGGTCACGTGACCCCTCGGGGGTGGGTCACGAGACCCCTCCGGGGTGGGTCACGTGACCCCTCGGGGGTGGGTCACGTGACCCCTCGGGGGTTGGTCACGTGACCCCTCGGAAGTGGGTCACGAGACCCCTCGGGGGGGTGGGTCACGTGATCCCTCCGGGGTGGGTCACGAGACCCCTCGGGGGTGGGTCACGTGACCCCTCAAGGGTTGGTCACGTGACCCCTCGGGGGGTTGGTCACGTGACCCCTCGGGGGTGGGTCACCAGACCCCTCAGGGGTGGGTCCCGTGACCCCTCAAGGGTAGGTCAGGAGACACCTCAAGGGTGGGTCCCGTGACCCGAGGGAGGCTTGCGTGGGGAGCCTGAGTGCGCACGCGCGGCCCACGTATAGGCCCGAAACGAGCCAGCCGCGGCTCGGAGAAAAGCCATCTCCTGGGGGCCTCCCCATGTTCTTCCACTCCTCAAGCGTGACCCGTTTACGGATGGAAGAAAAGGGGGATCTTCGCAGTGGTGGGGTCGGGCCTGAGGTGTCTGTTTGTTTGCCTCCATGTAGGCCAGTTGCTGGCACACCCGGCCCAGGTGTCCCGGCCCCATGTGGCTAGAGGGCTGCTTATGGCAGGAATCAGGTCTCCTGCGGGGGTCAAGGGACGGCTTGGACACTCACCGGGCGAGAGAGGACGCCTGGCCATCAGACAGCCCTCTGGAAAATCCCCCGCCCAGGCCCCCGGTCCCCAAGTCTTTCCTGCGCACACTGTCTCTGAGGAGCTGGGAGAGCTGCTGGGAAGTGTGGCCCATGGGAAATCGCGCGGTCCCCTGGGTGGCAGGGAGGGCTCCTGTGTCCACGGACAGGTGCCCAGGGACCCTGTGAAACTGCTGTGACCTCTAAAGGGTGGGTCAGGTGAGCCGAGGGAGGCGTGTGCTTGGGAGCCTGAGTGGGCATGCGCGGCCCACGTATGGGCCCGAAACGAGCCAGCCGCGGCTCGGAGAAAAGCCATCTCCTGGGGCCTCCCCATGTTCCTCCACTCCTCAAGCGTGACTCCTTTAAGGATGGAAGAAAAGGGGGATCTTCGCAGTGGTGGGTTCGGGCCAGAGGGGTCTGCGGGTTTGTCTGCACGTACGCCAGGTGCTCGCACAACGGGCCCAGGTGTTTGAGCCCCGTGGAGGCAGAGGGCTGCTTATTGCTGGATGATAGTGTCCTGCAGGGTTAAGGGACGGCGTGGGCACTCCCAGGGCGACAGAGGGCACCTGGCCTTTAGAGAGTTCCCTGGAAAATTCCCCGCCCAGGCCCCTGGTCCACAAGTCTATCCTGCGCACAGTGTCTGTGCGAGGCTGGGAGTGCTTCCGGGCAGTGTTCCCCAGCGGAAATCGCGTGGTCCTCTAGGTGGCAGGGAGGGCTCCTGTGTCCACGGACAGGTGCCCAGGGACCCTGTGAAACTGCTGTGACCTCTAAAGGGTGGGTCAGGTGAGCCGAGGGAGGCGTGTGCTTGGGAGCCTGAGTGCGCATGCGCGGCCCACGTATGGGCCCGAAACGAGCCAGCCGCGGCTCGGAGAAAAGCCATCTCCTGGGGGCCTCCCCATGTTCTTCCACTCCTCAAGCGTGACCCCTTTACGGATGGAAGAAAAGGGGGATCTCCGCAGTGGTGGGTTCGGGCCAGAGGGCTCTGCGGGTTTGCCTCCACGTACGCCAGGTGCCCGCACACCGGGCCCAGGTGTTTGAGCCCCGTGGAGGCAGAGGGCTGCTTATTGCTGGATGCAAGTGTCCTGCGGGGTAAAGTAACGGCATGGGCACTCCCCGGGCCACACAGGGCACCGGACCCTTAGAGAGTTCCATGGGAAATCCCCCGCCCATGCCCCCGGTACCCAAGTCTGTCCTTAGCACACTGTCTGTGCGGGGCTGAAGGTGCTGCTAGGCAGTGTGGCCTGTGGGAAATCGCGCGGTCCTCTGAGTGGCAGGGAGGGCTTCTGTTTCCCCGAACAGGTGCGCAGGGACCCTGTAAAACTGCTGTGACCTCTCAAGGTGGGTCATGTGACCCCTCAAGGGTGGGGCACGTGACCTCCCAAGGGTGGGTCATGAGACCCCACAAGGGTGGGTCACGTGACCCCAAAAGGGTGGGTCACGGGACCCCTCAGAGGTGTGTCACCTGACCCCTCAGGGTTGGGTCACGTGACCCCTCGGGGGTTGGTCACGTGACCCCTCAGGGGTGGGTCACGTGACCCCTCAGGGGTTGGTCACGTGACCCCTCGGGGGTTGGGTCACGTGACCCCTCGGGGGTTGGTCACGTGACCCCTCAGGTGTGGGTCACGAGACCCCTCGGGGGTGGGTCAGGAGACCCCTCGGGGGTGGGTCACGTGACCCCTCGGGGGTGGGTCACGAGACCCCTCGGGGGTGGGTCACGTGACCCCTCGGGGGTGGGTCACGAGACCCCTCGGGGGTGGGTCACGTGACCCCTCAGGGGTGGGTCAGGAGACCCCTCGGGGGTGGGTCACGTGACCCCTCAAGGGTAGGTCAGGAGACACCTCAAGGGTGGGTCCCGTGACCCGAGGGAGGCTTGCATGGGGAGCCTGAGTGCGCACGCGCGGCCCACGTATAGGCCCGAAACGAGCCAGCCGCGGCTCGGAGAAAAGCCATCTCCTGGGGGCCTCCCCATGTTCTTCCACTCCTCAAGCGTGACCCCTTTACGGATGGAAGAAAAGGGGGATCTTCGCAGTGGTGGGGTCGGGCCTGAGGTGTCTGTTTGTTTGCCTCCATGTAGGCCGTTGCTGGCACACCGGGCCCAGGTGTCCCGGCCCCATGTCGCTAGAGGGCCGCTTATGGCAGGAATCAGGTCTCCTGCGGGGGTCAAGGGACGGCTTGGACACTCACCGGGCGAGAGTGGACGCCTGGCCATCAGACAGCCCCCGGGAAAATCCCCCGCCCAGGCCCCCGGTCCCCAAGTCTTTCCTGCGCACACTGTCTCTGAGGAGCTGGGAGAGCTGCTGGGAAGTGTGGCCCATGGGAAATCGCGCGGTCCCCTGGGTGGCAGGGAGGGCTCCTGTGTCCACGGACAGGTGCCCAGGGACCCTGTGGAATTGCTGTGACCTCTAAAGGGTGGGTCAGGTGAGCCGAGGGAGGCGTGTGCTTGGGAGCCTGAGTGGGCATGCGCGGCCCACGTATGGGCCCGAAACGAGCCAGCCGCGGCTCGGAGAAAAGCCATCTCCTGGGGCCTCCCCATGATCCTCCACTCCTCAAGCGTGACTCCTTTAAGGATGGAAGAAAAGGGGGATCTTCGCAGTGGTGGGTTCGGGCCAGAGGGGTCTGCGGGTTTGTCTGCACATACGCCAGGTGCTCGCACAACGGGCCCAGGTGTTTGAGCCCGTGGAGGCAGAGGGCTGCTTATTGCTGGATGCAAGTGTCCTGCGGGGTAAAGTAACGGCATGGTCACTCACCGGGCCACACAGGGCACCGGACCCTTTGAGAGTTCCATAGGAAATCCCTCGCCCATGCCCCCGGTACCCAAGTCTGTCCTTAGCACACTGTCTGTGCGGGGCTGAAGGTGCTGCTAGGCAGTGTGGCCTGTGGGAAATCGCGCGGTCCTCTGAGTGGCAGGGAGGGCTTCTGTTTCCCCGAACAGGTGCGCAGGGACCCTGTAAAACTGCTGTGACCTCTCAAGGTGGGTCATGTGACCCCTCAAGGGTGGGGCACGTGACCTCCCAAGGGTGGGTCACGAGACCCCTCAAGGGTGGGTCACGGGACCCCACAAGGGTGGGTCACGTGACCCCAAAAGGGTGGGTCACGAGACCCCTCAGGGGTGGGTCACCTGACCCCTCAGGGGTGGGTCACATGACCCCTCAGGGGTTGGTCACGTGACCCCTCAGGGGTGGGTCACGAGACCCCTCGGGGGTTGGTCACGTGACCCCTCGGGGGTGGGTCACCAGACCCCTCAGGGGTGGGTCACGTGACCCCTCAAGGGTAGGTCAGGAGACACCTCAAGGGTGGGTCCCGTGACCCGAGGGAGGCTTGCGTGGGGAGCCTGAGTGCGCACGCGCGGCCCACGTATTGGCCCGAAACGAGCCAGCCGCGGCTCGGAGAAAAGCCATCTCCTGGGGGCCTCCCCATGTTCTTCCACTCCTCAAGCGTGACCCCTTTACGGATGGAAGAAAAGGGGGATCTTCGCAGTGGTGGGGTCGGGCCTGAGGTGTCTGTTTGTTTGCCTCCATGTAGGCCAGTTGCTGGCACACCCGGCCCAGGTGTCCCGGCCCCATGTGGCTAGAGGGCCGCTTATGGCAGGAATCAGGTCTCCTGCGGGGGTCAAGCACGGCTTGGACACTCACCGGGCGAGAGAGGACGCCTGGCCATCAGACAGCCCTCTGGAAAATCCCCCGCCCAGGCCCCCGGTCCCCAAGTCTTTCCTGCGCACACTGTCTCTGAGGAGCTGGGAGAGCTGCTGGGAAGTGTGGCCCATGGGAAATCCCGCAGTCCCCTGGGTGGCAGGGAGGGCTCCTGTGTCCACGGACAGGTGCCCAGGGACCCTGTGGAATTGCTGTGACCTCTAAAGGGTGGGTCAGGTGAGCCGAGGGAGGCGTGTGCTTGGGAGCCTGAGTGGGCATGCGCGGCCCACGTATGGGCCCGAAACGAGCCAGCCGCGGCTCGGAGAAAAGCCATCTCCTGGGGCCTCCCCATGTTCCTCCACTCCTCAAGCGTGACTCCTTTAAGGATGGAAGAAAAGGGGGATCTTCGCAGTGGTGGGTTCGGGCCAGAGGGGTCTGCGGGTTTGTCTGCACGTACGCCAGGTGCTCGCACAACGGGCCCAGGTGTTTGAGCCCCGTGGAGGCAGAGGGCTGCTTATTGCTGGATGATAGTGTCCTGCAGGGTTAAGGGACGGCGTGGGCACTCCCAGGGCGACAGAGGGCACCTGGCCTTTAGAGAGTTCCCTGGAAAATTCCCCGCCCAGGCCCCTGGTCCACAAGTCTATCCTGCGCACAGTGTCTGTGCGAGGCTGGGAGTGCTTCCGGGCAGTGTTCCCCAGCGGAAATCGCGTGGTCCTCTAGGTGGCAGGGAGGGCTCCTGTGTCCACGGACAGGTGCCCAGGGACCCTGTGAAACTGCTGTGACCTCTAAAGGGTGGGTCAGGTGAGCCGAGGGAGGCGTGTGCTTGGGAGCCTGAGTGCGCATGCGCGGCCCACGTTCGGGCCCGAAACGAGCCAGCCGCGGCTCGGAGAAAAGCCATCTCCTGGGGGCCTCCCCATGTTCTTCCACTCCTCAAGCGTGACCCCTTTACGGATGGAAGAAAAGGGGGATCTCCGCAGTGGTGGGTTCGGGCCAGAGGGCTCTGCGGGTTTGCCTTCACGTACGCCAGGTGCCCGCACACCGGGCCCAGGTGTTTGAGCCCCGTGGAGGCAGAGGGCTGCTTATTGCTGGATGCAAGTGTCCTGCGGGGTAAAGTAACGGCATGGGCACTCCCCGGGCCACACAGGGCACCGGACCCTTAGAGAGTTCCATGGGAAATCCCCCGCCCATGCCCCCGGTACCCAAGTCTGTCCTTAGCACACTGTCTGTGCGGGGCTGAAGGTGCTGCTAGGCAGTGTGGCCTGTGGGAAATCGCGCGGTCCTCTGAGTGGCAGGGAGGGCTTCTGTTTCCCCGAACAGGTGCGCAGGGACCCTGTAAAACTGCTGTGACCTCTCAAGGTGGGTCATGTGACCCCTCAAGGGTGGGGCACGTGACCTCCCAAGGGTGGGTCATGAGACCCCACAAGGGTGGGTCACGTGACCCCAAAAGGGTGGGTCACGGGACCCCTCAGAGGTGTGTCACCTGACCCCTCAGGGTTGGGTCACGTGACCCCTCGGGGGTTGGTCACGTGACCCCTCAGGGGTTGGTCACGTGACCCCTCGGGGGTTGGGTCACGTGACCCCTCGGGGGTTGGTCACGTGACCCCTCAGGGGTGGGTCACGAGACCCCTCGGGGGGTGGGTCACGTGACCCCTCGGGGGTTGGTCACGTGACCCCTCAGGGTTGGGTCACGTGACCCCTCGGGGGTTGGTCACGTGACCCCTCAGGGGTGGGTCACGATACTCCTCGGGGGTGGGTCACGTGACCCCTCGGGGGTTGGTCACGTGACCCCTCGGGGGTGGGTCACGAGACCCCTCGGGGGTGGGTCACGTGACCCCTCAGGGGTGGGTCACGAGACCCCTCAGGGGTGGGTCACGTGACCCCTCAAGTGTAGGTCAGGAGACACCTCAAGGGTGGGTCCCGTGACCCGAGGGAGGCTTGCGTGGGGAGCCTGAGTGCGCACGCGCGGCCCACGTATAGGCCCGAAACGAGCCAGCCGCGACTCGGAGAAAAGCCATCTCCTGGGGGCCTCCCCATGTTCTTCTACTCCTCAAGCGTGACCCCTTTACGGATGGAAGAAAAGGGGGATCTTCGCAGTGGTGGGGTCGGGCCGGAGGTGTCTGTTTGTTTGCCTCCATGTAGGCCAGTTGCTGGCACACCGGGCCCAGGTGTCCCGGCCCCATGTGGCTAGAGGGCCGCTTATGGCAGGAATCAGGTCTCCTGCGGGGGTCAAGGGACGGCTTGGACACTCACCGGGCGAGAGAGGACGCCTGGCCATCAGACAGCCCCCTGGAAAATCCCCCGCCCAGGCCCCCGGTCCCCAAGTCTTTCCTGCACACACTGTCTCTGAGGAGCTGGGAGAGCTGCTGGGAAGTGTGGCCCATGGGAAATCGCGCGGTCCCCTGGGTGGCAGGGAGGGCTCCTGTGTCCACGGACAGGTGCCCAGGGACCCTGTGGAATTGCTGTGACCTCTAAAGGGTGGGTCAGGTGAGCCGAGGGAGGGATGTGCTTGGGAGCCTGAGTGCGCATGCGCGTCCCACGTATGGGTCCGAAACGAGCCAGCCGCGGCTCGGAGAAAAGCCATCTCCTGGGGGCCTGCCCATGTTCTTCCACTCCTCAAGCGTGACCCCTTTAAGGATGGAAGAAAAGGGGGATCTTCGCAGTGGTGGGTTCGGGCCAGAGGGGTCTGCGGGTTTGTCTGCACATACGCCAGGTGCTCGCACAACGGGCCCAGGTGTTTGAGCCCCGTGGAGGCAGAGGGCTGCTTATTGCTGGATGATAGTGTCCTGCAGGGTTAAGGGACGGCGTGGGCACTCCCAGGGCGACAGAGGGCACCTGGCCTTTAGAGAGTTCCCTGGAAAATTCCCCGCCCAGGCCCCTGGTCCACAAGTCTATCCTGCGCACAGTGTCTGTGCGAGGCTGGGAGTGCTTCCGGGCAGTGTTCCCCAGCGGAAATCGCGTGGTCCTCTAGGTGGCAGGGAGGGCTCCTGTGTCCACGGACAGGTGCCCAGGGACCCTGTGAAACTGCTGTGACCTCTAAAGGGTGGGTCAGGTGAGCCGAGGGAGGCGTGTGCTTGGGAGCCTGAGTGCGCTAGCGCGGCCCACATATGGGCCCGAAACGAGCCAGCCGCGGCTCGGAGAAAAGCCATCTCCTGGGGGCCTCCCCATGTTCTTCCACTCCTCAAGCGTGACCCCTTTACGGATGGAAGAAAAGGGGGATCTTCGCAGTGGTGGGTTCGGGCCAGAGGGCTCTGCGGGTTTGCCTCCACGTACGCCAGGTGCCCGCACACCGCCCAGGTGTTTGAGCCCCGTGGAGGCAGAGGGCTGCTTATTGCTGGATGCAAGTGTCCTGCGGGGTAAAGTAACGGCATGGGCACTCCCCGGGCCACACAGGGCACCGGACCCTTAGAGAGTTCCATGGGAAATCCCCCGCCCTTGCCCCCGGTACCCAAGTCTGTCCTTAGCACACTGTCTGTGCGGGGCTGAAGGTGCTGCTAGGCAGTGTGGCCTGTGGGAAATCGCGCGGTCCTCTGAGTGGCAGGGAGGGCTTCTGTTTCCCCGAACAGGTGCGCAGGGACCCTGTAAAACTGCTGTGACCTCTCAAGGTGGGTCATGTGACCCCTCAAGGGTGGGGCACGTGACCTCCCAAGGGTGGGTCACGAGACCCCTCAAGGGTGGGTCACGGGACCCCACAAGTGTGGGTCACGTGACCCCAAAAGGGTGGGTCACGAGACCCCTCAGAGGTGGGTCACCTGACCCCTCAGGGTTGGGTCACGAGACCCCTCGGTGGTGTGTCACGAGACCCCTCGGGGGTGGGTCACGAGACCCCTCGGGGGTGGGTCACGTGACCCCTCGGGGGTGGGTCACGAGACCCCTCGGGGGTGGGTCACGTGACCCCTCGGGGGTGGGTCACGAGACCCCTCGGGGGTGGGTCACGTGACCCCTCGGGGGTGGGTCACGAGACCCCTCGGGGGTGGGTCACGTGACCCCTCGGGGGTGGGTCACGAGACCCCTCGGGGGTGGGTCACGTGACCCCTCGGGGGTGGGTCACGTGACCCCTCGGGGGTGGGTCACGAGACCCCCGGGGGTGGGTCACGTGACCCCTCAGGGGTGGGTCAGGAGACCCCTCGGGGGTGGGTCACGTGACCCCTCAAGGGTAGGTCAGGAGACACCTCAAGGGTGGGTCCCGTGACCCGAGTGAGGCTTGCGTGGGGAGCCTGAGTGCGCACGCGCGGCCCACGTATAGGCCCGAAACGAGCCAGCCGCGGCTCGGAGAAAAGCCATCTCCTGGGGGCCTCCCCATGTTCTTCCACTCCTCAAGCGTGACCCCTTTACGGATGGAAGAAAAGGGGGATCTTCGCAGTGGTGGGGTCGGGCCTGAGGTGTCTGTTTGTTTGCCGCCATGTAGGCCAGTTGCTGGCATACCGGGCCCAGGTGTCCCGGCCCCATGTGGCTAGAGGGCCGCTTATGGCAGGAATCAGGTCTCCTGCGGGGGTCAAGGGACGGCTTGGACACTCACCGGGCGAGAGTGGACGCCTGGCCATCAGACAGCCCCCGGGAAAATCCCCCGCCCAGGCCCCCGGTCCCCAAGTCTTTCCTGCGCACACTGTCTCTGAGGAGCTGGGAGAGCTGCTGGGAAGTGTGGCCCATGGGAAATCGCGCGGTCCCCTGGTTGGCAGGGAGGGCTCCTGTGTCCACGGACAGGTGCCCAGGGACCCTGTGGAATTGCTGTGACCTCTAAAGGGTGGGTCAGGTGAGCCGAGGGAGGCGTGTGCTTGGGAGCCTGAGTGGGCATGCGCGGCCCACGTATGGGCCCGAAACGAGCCAGCCGCGGCTCGGAGAAAAGCCATCTCCTGGGGCCTCCCCATGTTCCTCCACTCCTCAAGCGTGACCCCTTTAAGGATGGAAGAAAAGGGGGATCTTCGCAGTGGTGGGTTCGGGCCAGAGGGGTCTGCGGGTTTGTCTGCACATACGCCAGGTGCTCGCACAACGGGCCCAGGTGTTTGAGCCCGTGGAGGCAGAGGGCTGCTTATTGCTGGATGCAAGTGTCCTGCGGGGTAAAGTAACGGCATGGGCACTCCCTGGGCCACACAGGGCACCGGACCCTTTGAGAGTTCCATAGGAAATCCCTCGCCCATGCCCCCGGTACCCAAGTCTGTCCTTAGCACACTGTCTGTGCGGGGCTGAAGGTGCTGCTAGGCAGTGTGGCCTGTGGGAAATCGCGCGGTCCTCTGAGTGGCAGGGAGGGCTTCTGTTTCCCCGAACAGGTGCGCAGGGACCCTGTAAAACTGCTGTGACCTCTCAAGGTGGGTCATGTGACCCGTCAAGGGTGGGGCACGTGACCTCCCAAGGGTGGGTCACGAGACCCCTCAAGGGTGGGTCACGTGACCCCAAAAGGGTGGGTCACGAGACCCCTCAGGGGTGGGTCACCTGACCCCTCAGGGGTGGGTCACATGACCCCTCAGTGGTTGGTCACGTGACCCCTCAGGGGTGGGTCACGTGACCCCTCGGGGGTGGGTCACGTGACCCCTCGGGGGTGGGTCACGAGACCCCTCGGGGGTGGGTCACGTGACCCCTCGGGGGTGGGTCACGAGACCCCTCAGGGGTGGGTCACGTGACCCCTCAAGGGTAGGTCAGGAGACACCTCAAGGGTGGGTCCCGTGACCCGAGGGAGGCTTGCGTGGGGAGCCTGAGTGCGCACGCGCGGCCCACGTATAGGCCCGAAACGAGCCAGCCACGGCTCGGAGAAAAGCCATCTCCTGGGGGCCTCCCCATGTTCTTCCACTCCTCAAGCGTGACCCCTTTACGGATGGAGGAAAGGGGGATCTTCGCAGTGGTGGGGTCGGGCCTGAGGTGTCTGTTTGTTTGCCTCCTGTAGGCCAGTTGCTGGCACACCGGGCCCAGGTGTCCCGGCCCCATGTGGCTAGAGGGCCGCTTATGGCAGGAATCAGGTCTCCTGCGGGGGTCAAGGGACGGCTTGGACACTCACCGGGCGAGAGAGGACGCCTGGCCATCAGACAGCCCCCTGGAAAATCCCCCGCCCAGGCCCCCGGTCCCCAAGTCTTTCCTGCGCACACTGTCTCTGAGGAGCTGGGAGAGCTGCTGGGAAGTGTGGCCCATGGGAAATCGCGCGGTCCCCTGGGTGGCAGGGAGGGCTCCTGTGTCCACGGACAGGTGCCCAGGGACCCTGTGAAACTGCTGTGACCTCTAAAGGGTGGGTCAGGTGAGCCGAGGGAGGCGTGTGCTTGGGAGCCTGAGTGCGCATGCGCGGCCCACGTATGGGCCCGAAACGAGCCAGCCGCGGCTCGGAGAAAAGCCATCTCCTGGGGGCCTCCCCATGTTCTTCCACTCCTCAAGCGTGACCCCTTTACGGATGGAAGAAAAGGGGGATCTTCGCAGTGGTGGGTTCGGGCCAGAGGGCTCTGCGGGTTTGCCTCCACGTACGCCAGGTGCCCGCACACCGCCCAGGTGTTTGAGCCCCGTGGAGGCAGAGGGCTGCTTATTGCTGGATGCAAGTGTCCTGCGGGGTAAAGTAACGGCATGGGCACTCCCCGGGCCACACAGGGCACCGGACCCTTAGAGAGTTCCATGGGAAATCCCCCGCCCTTGCCCCCGGTACCCAAGTCTGTCCTTAGCACACTGTCTGTGCGGGGCTGAAGGTGCTGCTAGGCAGTGTGGCCTGTGGGAAATCGCGCGGTCCTCTGAGTGGCAGGGAGGGCTTCTGTTTCCCCGGAGAGGTGCGCAGGGACCCTGTAAAACTGCTGTGACCTCTCAAGGTGGGTCATGTGACCCCTCAAGGGTGGGGCACGTGACCTCCCAAGGGTGGGTCACGAGACCCCTCAAGGGTGGGTCACGGGACCCCACAAGGGTGGGTCACGTGACCCCAAAAGGGTGGGTCACGAGACCCCTCAGAGGTGGGTCACCTGACCCCTCAGGGTTGGGTCACGAGACCCCTCGGTGGTGGGTCACGAGACCCCTCGGGGGTGGGTCACGAGACCCCTCGGGGGTGGGTCACGTGACCCCTCGGGGGTGGGTCACGAGACCCCTCGGGGGTGGGTCACGTGACCCCTCGGGGGTGGGTCACGAGACCCCTCGGGGGTGGGTCACGTGACCCCTCGGGGGTGGGTCACGAGACCCCTCGGGGGTGGGTCACGTGACCCCTCGGGGGTGGGTCACGAGACCCCTCGGGGGTGGGTCACGTGACCCCTCGGGGGTGGGTCACGTGACCCCTCGGGGGTGGGTCACGAGACCCCTCGGGGGTGGGTCACGTGACCCCTCGGGGGTGGGTCACGTGACCCCTCGGGGGTGGGTCAGGAGACCCCTCGGGGGTGGGTCACGTGACCCCTCAAGGGTAGGTCAGGAGACACCTCAAGGGTGGGTCCCGTGACCCGAGGGAGGCTTGCGTGGGGAGCCTGAGTGCGCACGCGCGGCCCACGTATAGGCCCGAAACGAGCCAGCCGCGGCTCGGAGAAAAGCCATCTCCTGGGGGCCTCCCCATGTTCTTCCACTCCTCAAGCGTGACCCCTTTACGGATGGAAGAAAAGGGGGATCTTCGCAGTGGTGGGGTCGGGCCTGAGGTGTCTGTTTGTTTGCCTCCATGTAGGCCGTTGCTGGCACACCGGGCCCAGGTGTCCCGGCCCCATGTCGCTAGAGGGCCGCTTATGGCAGGAATCAGGTCTCCTGCGGGGGTCAAGGGACGGCTTGGACACTCACCGGGCGAGAGAGGACGCCTGGCCATCAGACAGCCCCCTGGAAAATCCCCCGCCCAGGCCCCCGGTCCCCAAGTCTTTCCTGCGCACACTGTCTCTGAGGAGCTGGGAGAGCTGCTGGGAAGTGTGGCCCATGGGAAATCGCGCGGTCCCCTGGGTGGCAGGGAGGGCTCCTGTGTCCACGGACAGGTGCCCAGGGACCCTGTGAAACTGCTGTGACCTCTAAAGGGTGGGTCAGGTGAGCCGAGGGAGGCGTGTGCTTGGGAGCCTGAGTGGGCATGCGCGGCCCACGTATGGGCCCGAAACGAGCCAGCCGCGGCTCGGAGAAAAGCCATCTCCTGGGGCCTCCCCATGTTCCTCCACTCCTCAAGCGTGACTCCTTTAAGGATGGAAGAAAAGGGGGATCTTCGCAGTGGTGGGTTCGGGCCAGAGGGGTCTGCGGGTTTGTCTGCACGTACGCCAGGTGCTCGCACAACGGGCCCAGGTGTTTGAGCCCCGTGGAGGCAGAGGGCTGCTTGTTGCTGGATGATAGTGTCCTGCAGGGTTAAGGGACGGCGTGGGCACTCCCAGGGCGACAGAGGGCACCTGGCCTTTAGAGAGTTCCCTGGAAAATTCCCCGCCCAGGCCCCTGGTCCACAAGTCTATCCTGCGCACAGTGTCTGTGCGAGGCTGGGAGTGCTTCCGGGCAGTGTTCCCCAGCGGAAATCGCGTGGTCCTCTAGGTGGCAGGGAGGGCTCCTGTGTCCACGGACAGGTGCCCAGGGACCCTGTGAAACTGCTGTGACCTCTAAAGGGTGGGTCAGGTGAGCCGAGGGAGGCGTGTGCTTGGGAGCCTGAGTGGGCATGCGCGGCCCACGTATGGGCCCGAAACGAGCCAGCCGCGGCTCGGAGAAAACCCATCTCCTGGGGCCTCCCCATGTTCCTCCACTCCTCAAGCGTGACCCCTTTAAGGATGGAAGAAAAGGGGGATCTTCGCAGTGGTGGGTTCGGGCCAGAGGGGTCTGCGGGTTTGTCTGCACATACGCCAGGTGCTCGCACAACGGGCCCAGGTGTTTGAGCCCGTGGAGGCAGAGGGCTGCTTATTGCTGGATGCAAGTGTCCTGCGGGGTAAAGTAACGGCATGGGCACTCCCCGGGCCACACAGGGCACCGGACCCTTTGAGAGTTCCATAGGAAATCCCTCGCCCATGCCCCCGGTACCCAAGTCTGTCCTTAGCACACTGTCTGTGCGGGGCTGAAGGTGCTGCTAGGCAGTGTGGCCTGTGGGAAATCGCGCGGTCCTCTGAGTGGCAGGGAGGGCTTCTGTTTCCCCGAACAGGTGCGCAGGGACCCTGTAAAACTGCTGTGACCTCTCAAGGTGGGTCATGTGACCCGTCAAGGGTGGGGCACGTGACCTCCCAAGGGTGGGTCACGAGACCCCTCAAGGGTGGGTCACGTGACCCCAAAAGGGTGGGTCACGAGACCCCTCAGGGTTGGGTCACCTGACCCCTCAGGGGTGGGTCACATGACCCCTCAGTGGTTGGTCACGTGACCCCTCAGGGGTGGGTCACGTGACCCCTCGGGGGTGGGTCACGTGACCCCTCGGGGGTGGGTCACGAGACCCCTCAGGGGTGGGTCACGTGACCCCTCAAGGGTAGGTCAGGAGACACCTCAAGGGTGGGTCCCGTGACCCGAGGGAGGCTTGCGTGGGGAGCCTGAGTGCGCACGCGCGGCCCACGTATAGGCCCGAAACGAGCCAGCCGCGGCTCGGAGAAAAGCCATCTCCTGGGGGCCTCCCCATGTTCTTCCACTCCTCAAGCGTGACCCCTTTACGGATGGAGGAAAGGGGGATCTTCGCAGTGGTGGGGTCGGGCCTGAGGTGTCTGTTTGTTTGCCTCCTGTAGGCCAGTTGCTGGCACACCGGGCCCAGGTGTCCCGGCCCCATGTGGCTAGAGGGCCGCTTATGGCAGGAATCAGGTCTCCTGCGGGGGTCAAGGGACGGCTTGGACACTCACCGGGCGAGAGAGGACGCCTGGCCATCAGACAGCCCCCTGGAAAATGCCCCGCCCAGGCCCCCGGTCCCCAAGTCTTTCCTGCGCACACTGTCTCTGAGGAGCTGGGAGAGCTGCTGGGAAGTGTGGCCCATGGGAAATCGCGGGGTCCCCTGGGTGGCAGGGAGGGCTCCTGTGTCCACGGACAGGTGCCCAGGGACCCTGTGGAATTGCTGTGACCTCTAAAGGGTGGGTCAGGTGAGCCGAGGGAGGCGTGTGCTTGGGAGCCTGAGTGCGCATGCGCGTCCCACGTATGGGCCCGAAACGAGCCAGCCGCGGCTCGGAGAAAAGCCATCTCCTGGGGGCCTGCCCATGTTCTTCCACTCCTCAAGCGTGACCCCTTTACGGATGGAAGAAAAGGGGGATCTTCGCAGTGGTGGGTTCGGGCCAGAGGGGTCTGCGGGTTTGTCTGCACATACGCCAGGTGCTCGCACAACGGGCCCAGGTGTTTGAGCCCCGTGGAGGCAGAGGGCTGCTTATTGCTGGATGATAGTGTCCTGCAGGGTTAAGGGACGGCGTGGGCACTCCCAGGGCGACAGAGGGCACCTGGCCTTTAGAGAGTTCCCTGGAAAATTCCCCGCCCAGGCCCCTGGTCCACAAGTCTATCCTGCGCACAGTGTCTGTGCGAGGCTGGGAGTGCTTCCGGGCAGTGTTCCCCAGCGGAAATCGCGTGGTCCTCTAGGTGGCAGGGAGGACTCCTGTGTCCACGGACAGGTGCCCAGGGACCCTGTGAAACTGCTGTGACCTCTAAAGGGTGGGTCAGGTGAGCCGAGGGAGGCGTGTGCTTGGGAGCCTGAGTGCGCATGCGCGGCCCACATATGGGCCCGAAACGAGCCAGCCGCGGCTCGGAGAAAAGCCATCTCCTGGGGGCCTCCCCATGTTCTTCCACTCCTCAAGCGTGACCCCTTTACGGATGGAAGAAAAGGGGGATCTTCGCAGTGGTGGGTTCGGGCCAGAGGGCTCTGCGGGTTTGCCTCCACGTACGCCAGGTGCCCGCACACCGCCCAGGTGTTTGAGCCCCGTGGAGGCAGAGGGCTGCTTATTGCTGGATGCAAGTGTCCTGCGGGGTAAAGTAACGGCATGGGCACTCCCCGGGCCACACAGGGCACCGGACCCTTAGAGAGTTCCATGGGAAATCCCCCGCCCTTGCCCCCGGTACCCAAGTCTGTCCTTAGCACACTGTCTGTGCGGGGCTGAAGGTGCTGCTAGGCAGTGTGGCCTGTGGGAAATCGCGCGGTCCTCTGAGTGGCAGGGAGGGCTTCTGTTTCCCCGGAGAGGTGCGCAGGGACCCTGTAAAACTGCTGTGACCTCTCAAGGTGGGTCATGTGACCCCTCAAGGGTGGGGCACGTGACCTCCCAAGGGTGGGTCACGAGACCCCTCAAGGGTGGGTCACGGGACCCCACAAGGGTGGGTCACGTGACCCCAAAAGGGTGGGTCACGAGACCCCTCAGAGGTGGGTCACCTGACCCCTCAGGGTTGGGTCACGAGACCCCTCGGTGGTGGGTCACGAGACCCCTCGGGGGTGGGTCACGAGACCCCTCGGGGGTGGGTCACGTGACCCCTCGGGGGTGGGTCACGAGACCCCTCGGGGGTGGGTCACGTGACCCCTCGGGGGTGGGTCACGAGACCCCTCGGGGGTGGGTCACGTGACCCCTCGGGGGTGGGTCACGAGACCCCTCGGGGGTGGGTCACGTGACCCCTCGGGTGTGGGTCACGAGACCCCTCGGGGGTGGGTCACGTGACCCCTCAGGGGTGGGTCAGGAGACCCCTCGGGGGTGGGTCACGTGACCCCTCAAGGGTAGGTCAGGAGACACCTCAAGGGTGGGTCCCGTGACCCGAGGGAGGCTTGCGTGGGGAGCCTGAGTGCGCACGCGCGGCCCACGTATAGGCCCGAAACGAGCCAGCCGCGGCTCGGAGAAAAGCCATCTCCTGGGGGCCTCCCCATGTTCCTCCACTCCTCAAGCGTGACCCCTTTACGGATGGAAGAAAAGGGGGATCTTCGCAGTGGTGGGTTCGGGCCAGAGGGGTCTGCGGGTTTGTCTGCACGTACGCCAGGTGCTCGCACAACGGGCCCAGGTGTTTGAGCCCCGTGGAGGCAGAGGGCTGCTTATTGCTGGATGATAGTGTCCTGCAGGGTTAAGGGACGGCGTGGGCACTCCCAGGGCGACAGAGGGCACCTGGCCTTTAGAGAGTTCCCTGGAAAATTCCCCGCCCAGGCCCCTGGTCCACAAGTCTATCCTGCGCACAGTGTCTGTGCGAGGCTGGGAGTGCTTCCGGGCAGTGTTCCCCAGCGGAAATCGCGTGGTCCTCTAGGTGGCAGGGAGGGCTCCTGTGTCCACGGACAGGTGCCCAGGGACCCTGTGAAACTGCTGTGACCTCTAAAGGGTGGGTCAGGTGAGCCGAGGGAGGCGTGTGCTTGGGAGCCTGAGTGCGCATGCGCGGCCCACGTATGGGCCCGAAACGAGCCAGCCGCGGCTCGGAGAAAAGCCATCTCCTGGGGGCCTCCCCATGTTCTTCCACTCCTCAAGCGTGACCCCTTTACGGATGGAAGAAAAGGGGGATCTCCGCAGTGGTGGGTTCGGGCCAGAGGGCTCTGCGGGTTTGCCTTCACGTACGCCAGGTGCCCGCACACCGGGCCCAGGTGTTTGAGCCCCGTGGAGGCAGAGGGCTGCTTATTGCTGGATGCAAGTGTCCTGCGGGGTAAAGTAACGGCATGGGCACTCCCCGGGCCACACAGGGCACCGGACCCTTAGAGAGTTCCATGGGAAATCCCCCGCCCATGCCCCCGGTACCCAAGTCTGTCCTTAGCACACTGTCTGTGCGGGGCTGAAGGTGCTGCTAGGCAGTGTGGCCTGTGGGAAATCGCGCGGTCCTCTGAGTGGCAGGGAGGGCTTCTGTTTCCCCGAACAGGTGCGCAGGGACCCTGTAAAACTGCTGTGACCTCTCAAGGTGGGTCATGTGACCCCTCAAGGGTGGGGCACGTGACCTCCCAAGGGTGGGTCATGAGACCCCACAAGGGTGGGTCACGTGACCCCAAAAGGGTGGGTCACGGGACCCCTCAGAGGTGTGTCACCTGACCCCTCAGGGTTGGGTCACGTGACCCCTCGGGGGTTGGTCACGTGACCCCTCAGGGGTTGGTCACGTGACCCCTCGGGGGTTGGGTCACGTGACCCCTCGGGGGTTGGTCACGTGACCCCTCAGGGGTGGGTCACGAGACCCCTCGGGGGTGGGTCACGTGACCCCTCGGGGGTTGGTCACGTGACCCCTCAGGGTTGGGTCACGTGACCCCTCGGGGGTTGGTCACGTGACCCCTCAGGGGTGGGTCACGATACTCCTCGGGGGTGGGTCACGTGACCCCTCGGGGGTTGGTCACGTGACCCCTCGGGGGTGGGTCACGAGACCCCTCGGGGGTGGGTCACGTGACCCCTCAGGGGTGGGTCACGAGACCCCTCAGGGGTGGGTCACGTGACCCCTCAAGTGTAGGTCAGGAGACACCTCAAGGGTGGGTCCCGTGACCCGAGGGAGGCTTGCGTGGGGAGCCTGAGTGCGCACAGCGCGGCCCACGTATAGGCCCGAAACGAGCCAGCCGCGACTCGGAGAAAAGCCATCTCCTGGGGGCCTCCCCATGTTCTTCTACTCCTCAAGCGTGACCCCTTTACGGATGGAAGAAAAGGGGGATCTTCGCAGTGGTGGGGTCGGGCCGGAGGTGTCTGTTTGTTTGCCTCCATGTAGGCCAGTTGCTGGCACACCGGGCCCAGGTGTCCCGGCCCCATGTGGCTAGAGGGCCGCTTATGGCAGGAATCAGGTCTCCTGCGGGGGTCAAGGGACGGCTTGGACACTCACCGGGCGAGAGAGGACGCCTGGCCATCAGACAGCCCCCTGGAAAATCCCCCGCCCAGGCCCCCGGTCCCCAAGTCTTTCCTGCACACACTGTCTCTGAGGAGCTGGGAGAGCTGCTGGGAAGTGTGGCCCATGGGAAATCGCGCGGTCCCCTGGGTGGCAGGGAGGGCTCCTGTGTCCACGGACAGGTGCCCAGGGACCCTGTGGAATTGCTGTGACCTCTAAAGGGTGGGTCAGGTGAGCCGAGGGAGGGATGTGCTTGGGAGCCTGAGTGCGCATGCGCGTCCCACGTATGGGTCCGAAACGAGCCAGCCGCGGCTCGGAGAAAAGCCATCTCCTGGGGGCCTGCCCATGTTCTTCCACTCCTCAAGCGTGACCCCTTTAAGGATGGAAGAAAAGGGGGATCTTCGCAGTGGTGGGTTCGGGCCAGAGGGGTCTGCGGGTTTGTCTGCACATACGCCAGGTGCTCGCACAACGGGCCCAGGTGTTTGAGCCCCGTGGAGGCAGAGGGCTGCTTATTGCTGGATGATAGTGTCCTGCAGGGTTAAGGGACGGCGTGGGCACTCCCAGGGCGACAGAGGGCACCTGGCCTTTAGAGAGTTCCCTGGAAAATTCCCCGCCCAGGCCCCTGGTCCACAAGTCTATCCTGCGCACAGTGTCTGTGCGAGGCTGGGAGTGCTTCCGGGCAGTGTTCCCCAGCGGAAATCGCGTGGTCCTCTAGGTGGCAGGGAGGGCTCCTGTGTCCACGGACAGGTGCCCAGGGACCCTGTGAAACTGCTGTGACCTCTAAAGGGTGGGTCAGGTGAGCCGAGGGAGGCGTGTGCTTGGGAGCCTGAGTGCGCTAGCGCGGCCCACATATGGGCCCGAAACGAGCCAGCCGCGGCTCGGAGAAAAGCCATCTCCTGGGGGCCTCCCCATGTTCTTCCACTCCTCAAGCGTGACCCCTTTACGGATGGAAGAAAAGGGGGATCTTCGCAGTGGTGGGTTCGGGCCAGAGGGCTCTGCGGGTTTGCCTCCACGTACGCCAGGTGCCCGCACACCGCCCAGGTGTTTGAGCCCCGTGGAGGCAGAGGGCTGCTTATTGCTGGATGCAAGTGTCCTGCGGGGTAAAGTAACGGCATGGGCACTCCCCGGGCCACACAGGGCACCGGACCCTTAGAGAGTTCCATGGGAAATCCCCCGCCCTTGCCCCCGGTACCCAAGTCTGTCCTTAGCACACTGTCTGTGCGGGGCTGAAGGTGCTGCTAGGCAGTGTGGCCTGTGGGAAATCGCGCGGTCCTCTGAGTGGCAGGGAGGGCTTCTGTTTCCCCGAACAGGTGCGCAGGGACCCTGTAAAACTGCTGTGACCTCTCAAGGTGGGTCATGTGACCCCTCAAGGGTGGGGCACGTGACCTCCCAAGGGTGGGTCACGAGACCCCTCAAGGGTGGGTCACGGGACCCCACAAGTGTGGGTCACGTGACCCCAAAAGGGTGGGTCACGAGACCCCTCAGAGGTGGGTCACCTGACCCCTCAGGGTTGGGTCACGAGACCCCTCGGTGGTGTGTCACGAGACCCCTCGGGGGTGGGTCACGAGAACCCTCGGGGGTGGGTCACGTGACCCCTCGGGGGTGGGTCACGAGACCCCTCGGGGGTGGGTCACGTGACCCCTCGGGGGTGGGTCACGAGACCCCTCGGGGGTGGGTCACGTGACCCCTCGGGGGTGGGTCACGAGACCCCTCGGGGGTGGGTCACGTGACCCCTCGGGGGTGGGTCACGAGACCCCTCGGGGGTGGGTCACGTGACCCCTCGGGGGTGGGTCACGTGACCCCTCGGGGGTGGGTCACGAGACCCCCGGGGGTGGGTCACGTGACCCCTCAGGGGTGGGTCAGGAGACCCCTCGGGGGTGGGTCACGTGACCCCTCAAGGGTACGTCAGGAGACACCTCAAGGGTGGGTCCCGTGACCCGAGTGAGGCTTGCGTGGGGAGCCTGAGTGCGCACGCGCGGCCCACGTATAGGCCCGAAACGAGCCAGCCGCGGCTCGGAGAAAAGCCATCTCCTGGGGGCCTCCCCATGTTCTTCCACTCCTCAAGCGTGACCCCTTTACGGATGGAAGAAAAGGGGGATCTTCGCAGTGGTGGGGTCGGGCCTGAGGTGTCTGTTTGTTTGCCGCCATGTAGGCCAGTTGCTGGCACACCGGGCCCAGGTGTCCCGGCCCCATGTGGCTAGAGGGCCGCTTATGGCAGGAATCAGGTCTCCTGCGGGGGTCAAGGGACGGCTTGGACACTCACCGGGCGAGAGTGGACGCCTGGCCATCAGACAGCCCCCGGGAAAATCCCCCGCCCAGGCCCCCGGTCCCCAAGTCTTTCCTGCGCACACTGTCTCTGAGGAGCTGGGAGAGCTGCTGGGAAGTGTGGCCCATGGGAAATCGCGCGGTCCCCTGGTTGGCAGGGAGGGCTCCTGTGTCCACGGACAGGTGCCCAGGGACCCTGTGGAATTGCTGTGACCTCTAAAGGGTGGGTCAGGTGAGCCGAGGGAGGCGTGTGCTTGGGAGCCTGAGTGGGCATGCGCGGCCCACGTATGGGCCCGAAACGAGCCAGCCGCGGCTCGGAGAAAAGCCATCTCCTGGGGCCTCCCCATGTTCCTCCACTCCTCAAGCGTGACCCCTTTAAGGATGGAAGAAAAGGGGGATCTTCGCAGTGGTGGGTTCGGGCCAGAGGGGTCTGCGGGTTTGTCTGCACATACGCCAGGTGCTCGCACAACGGGCCCAGGTGTTTGAGCCCGTGGAGGCAGAGGGCTGCTTATTGCTGGATGCAAGTGTCCTGCGGGGTAAAGTAACGGCATGGGCACTCCCTGGGCCACACAGGGCACCGGACCCTTTGAGAGTTCCATAGGAAATCCCTCGCCCATGACCCCGGTACCCAAGTCTGTCCTTAGCACACTGTCTGTGCGGGGCTGAAGGTGCTGCTAGGCAGTGTGGCCTGTGGGAAATCGCGCGGTCCTCTGAGTGGCAGGGAGGGCTTCTGTTTCCCCGAACAGGTGCGCAGGGACCCTGTAAAACTGCTGTGACCTCTCAAGGTGGGTCATGTGACCCGTCAAGGGTGGGGCACGTGACCTCCCAAGGGTGGGTCACGAGACCCCTCAAGGGTGGGTCACGTGACCCCAAAAGGGTGGGTCACGAGACCCCTCAGGGGTGGGTCACCTGACCCCTCAGGGGTGGGTCACATGACCCCTCAGTGGTTGGTCACGTGACCCCTCAGGGGTGGGTCACGTGACCCCTCGGGGGTGGGTCACGTGACCCCTCGGGGGTGGGTCACGAGACCCCTCGGGGGTGGGTCACGTGACCCCTCGGGGGTGGGTCACGAGACCCCTCAGGGGTGGGTCACGTGACCCCTCAAGGGTAGGTCAGGAGACACCTCAAGGGTGGGTCCCGTGACCCGAGGGAGGCTTGCGTGGGGAGCCTGAGTGCGCACGCGCGGCCCACGTATAGGCCCGAAACGAGCCAGCCACGGCTCGGAGAAAAGCCATCTCCTGGGGGCCTCCCCATGTTCTTCCACTCCTCAAGCGTGACCCCTTTACGGATGGAGGAAAGGGGGATCTTCGCAGTGGTGGGGTCGGGCCTGAGGTGTCTGTTTGTTTGCCTCCTGTAGGCCAGTTGCTGGCACACCGGGCCCAGGTGTCCCGGCCCCATGTGGCTAGAGGGCCGCTTATGGCAGGAATCAGGTCTCCTGCGGGGGTCAAGGGACGGCTTGGACACTCACCGGGCGAGAGAGGACGCCTGGCCATCAGACAGCCCCCTGGAAAATCCCCCGCCCAGGCCCCCGGTCCCCAAGTCTTTCCTGCGCACACTGTCTCTGAGGAGCTGGGAGAGCTGCTGGGAAGTGTGGCCCATGGGAAATCGCGCGGTCCCCTGGGTGGCAGGGAGGGCTCCTGTGTCCACGGACAGGTGCCCAGGGACCCTGTGAAACTGCTGTGACCTCTAAAGGGTGGGTCAGGTGAGCCGAGGGAGGCGTGTGCTTGGGAGCCTGAGTGCGCATGCGCGGCCCACGTATGGGCCCGAAACGAGCCAGCCGCGGCTCGGAGAAAAGCCATCTCCTGGGGGCCTCCCCATGTTCTTCCACTCCTCAAGCGTGACCCCTTTACGGATGGAAGAAAAGGGGGATCTTCGCAGTGGTGGGTTCGGGCCAGAGGGCTCTGCGGGTTTGCCTCCACGTACGCCAGGTGCCCGCACACCGCCCAGGTGTTTGAGCCCCGTGGAGGCAGAGGGCTGCTTATTGCTGGATGCAAGTGTCCTGCGGGGTAAAGTAACGGCATGGGCACTCCCCGGGCCACACAGGGCACCGGACCCTTAGAGAGTTCCATGGGAAATCCCCCGCCCTTGCCCCCGGTACCCAAGTCTGTCCTTAGCACACTGTCTGTGCGGGGCTGAAGGTGCTGCTAGGCAGTGTGGCCTGTGGGAAATCGCGCGGTCCTCTGAGTGGCAGGGAGGGCTTCTGTTTCCCCGGAGAGGTGCGCAGGGACCCTGTAAAACTGCTGTGACCTCTCAAGGTGGGTCATGTGACCCCTCAAGGGTGGGGCACGTGACCTCCCAAGGGTGGGTCACGAGACCCCTCAAGGGTGGGTCACGGGACCCCACAAGGGTGGGTCACGTGACCCCAAAAGGGTGGGTCACGAGACCCCTCAGAGGTGGGTCACCTGACCCCTCAGGGTTGGGTCACGAGACCCCTCGGTGGTGGGTCACGAGACCCCTCGGGGGTGGGTCACGAGACCCCTCGGGGGTGGGTCACGTGACCCCTCGGGGGTGGGTCACGAGACCCCTCGGGGGTGGGTCACGTGACCCCTCGGGGGTGGGTCACGAGACCCCTCGGGGGTGGGTCACGTGACCCCTCGGGGGTGGGTCACGAGACCCCTCGGGGGTGGGTCACGTGACCCCTCGGGGGTGGGTCACGAGACCCCTCGGGGGTGGGTCACGTGACCCCTCGGGGGTGGGTCACGTGACCCCTCGGGGGTGGGTCACGAGACCCCTCGGGGGTGGGTCACGTGACCCCT
Organism: Desmodus rotundus; assembly: GCF_022682495.2. Classification (NCBI taxonomy): domain Eukaryota; kingdom Metazoa; phylum Chordata; class Mammalia; order Chiroptera; family Phyllostomidae; genus Desmodus; species Desmodus rotundus. The sequence continues at coordinate 9,336 of NW_026527384.1, read as the reverse complement.
CGGGGGTGGGTCACGTGACCCCTCAGGGGTGGGTCAGGAGACCCCTCGGGGGTGGGTCACGTGACCCCTCAAGGGTAGGTCAGGAGACACCTCAAGGGTGGGTCCCGTGACCCGAGGGAGGCTTGCGTGGGGAGCCTGAGTGCGCACGCGCGGCCCACGTATAGGCCCGAAACGAGCCAGCCGCGGCTCGGAGAAAAGCCATCTCCTGGGGGCCTCCCCATGTTCTTCCACTCCTCAAGCGTGACCCCTTTACGGATGGAAGAAAAGGGGGATCTTCGCAGTGGTGGGGTCGGGCCTGAGGTGTCTGTTTGTTTGCCTCCATGTAGGCCGTTGCTGGCACACCGGGCCCAGGTGTCCCGGCCCCATGTCGCTAGAGGGCCGCTTATGGCAGGAATCAGGTCTCCTGCGGGGGTCAAGGGACGGCTTGGACACTCACCGGGCGAGAGAGGACGCCTGGCCATCAGACAGCCCCCTGGAAAATCCCCCGCCCAGGCCCCCGGTCCCCAAGTCTTTCCTGCGCACACTGTCTCTGAGGAGCTGGGAGAGCTGCTGGGAAGTGTGGCCCATGGGAAATCGCGCGGTCCCCTGGGTGGCAGGGAGGGCTCCTGTGTCCACGGACAGGTGCCCAGGGACCCTGTGAAACTGCTGTGACCTCTAAAGGGTGGGTCAGGTGAGCCGAGGGAGGCGTGTGCTTGGGAGCCTGAGTGGGCATGCGCGGCCCACGTATGGGCCCGAAACGAGCCAGCCGCGGCTCGGAGAAAAGCCATCTCCTGGGGCCTCCCCATGTTCCTCCACTCCTCAAGCGTGACTCCTTTAAGGATGGAAGAAAAGGGGGATCTTCGCAGTGGTGGGTTCGGGCCAGAGGGGTCTGCGGGTTTGTCTGCACGTACGCCAGGTGCTCGCACAACGGGCCCAGGTGTTTGAGCCCCGTGGAGGCAGAGGGCTGCTTGTTGCTGGATGATAGTGTCCTGCAGGGTTAAGGGACGGCGTGGGCACTCCCAGGGCGACAGAGGGCACCTGGCCTTTAGAGAGTTCCCTGGAAAATTCCCCGCCCAGGCCCCTGGTCCACAAGTCTATCCTGCGCACAGTGTCTGTGCGAGGCTGGGAGTGCTTCCGGGCAGTGTTCCCCAGCGGAAATCGCGTGGTCCTCTAGGTGGCAGGGAGGGCTCCTGTGTCCACGGACAGGTGCCCAGGGACCCTGTGAAACTGCTGTGACCTCTAAAGGGTGGGTCAGGTGAGCCGAGGGAGGCGTGTGCTTGGGAGCCTGAGTGGGCATGCGCGGCCCACGTATGGGCCCGAAACGAGCCAGCCGCGGCTCGGAGAAAACCCATCTCCTGGGGCCTCCCCATGTTCCTCCACTCCTCAAGCGTGACCCCTTTAAGGATGGAAGAAAAGGGGGATCTTCGCAGTGGTGGGTTCGGGCCAGAGGGGTCTGCGGGTTTGTCTGCACATACGCCAGGTGCTCGCACAACGGGCCCAGGTGTTTGAGCCCGTGGAGGCAGAGGGCTGCTTATTGCTGGATGCAAGTGTCCTGCGGGGTAAAGTAACGGCATGGGCACTCCCCGGGCCACACAGGGCACCGGACCCTTTGAGAGTTCCATAGGAAATCCCTCGCCCATGCCCCCGGTACCCAAGTCTGTCCTTAGCACACTGTCTGTGCGGGGCTGAAGGTGCTGCTAGGCAGTGTGGCCTGTGGGAAATCGCGCGGTCCTCTGAGTGGCAGGGAGGGCTTCTGTTTCCCCGAACAGGTGCGCAGGGACCCTGTAAACTTCCTTGCTGCCTTTAAGATTCTCTCTTTGTCTTTAAATTTTGCCATTTTAATTATGATGTGTCTTAGAATGGGCCTCTTTGGGTTCCTCTTGATGGGACCCTCTGTGCTTCCTGGACTTGAATGACTTTTTCCCTCACCGAGTTAGGGAAGTTTTTTGTCATTACTTTTTCAGACAGGTTTTCTGTCCCTACCCCTCAGGGGTGGGTCACGTGACCCCTCGGGGGTGGGTCACGTGACCCCTCGGGGGTGGGTCACGAGACCCCTCAGGGGTGGGTCACGTGACCCCTCAAGGGTAGGTCAGGAGACACCTCAAGGGTGGGTCCCGTGACCCGAGGGAGGCTTGCGTGGGGAGCCTGAGTGCGCACGCGCGGCCCACGTATAGGCCCGAAACGAGCCAGCCGCGGCTCGGAGAAAAGCCATCTCCTGGGGGCCTCCCCATGTTCTTCCACTCCTCAAGCGTGACCCCTTTACGGATGGAGGAAAGGGGGATCTTCGCAGTGGTGGGGTCGGGCCTGAGGTGTCTGTTTGTTTGCCTCCTGTAGGCCAGTTGCTGGCACACCGGGCCCAGGTGTCCCGGCCCCATGTGGCTAGAGGGCCGCTTATGGCAGGAATCAGGTCTCCTGCGGGGGTCAAGGGACGGCTTGGACACTCACCGGGCGAGAGAGGACGCCTGGCCATCAGACAGCCCCCTGGAAAATGCCCCGCCCAGGCCCCCGGTCCCCAAGTCTTTCCTGCGCACACTGTCTCTGAGGAGCTGGGAGAGCTGCTGGGAAGTGTGGCCCATGGGAAATCGCGGGGTCCCCTGGGTGGCAGGGAGGGCTCCTGTGTCCACGGACAGGTGCCCAGGGACCCTGTGGAATTGCTGTGACCTCTAAAGGGTGGGTCAGGTGAGCCGAGGGAGGCGTGTGCTTGGGAGCCTGAGTGCGCATGCGCGTCCCACGTATGGGCCCGAAACGAGCCAGCCGCGGCTCGGAGAAAAGCCATCTCCTGGGGGCCTGCCCATGTTCTTCCACTCCTCAAGCGTGACCCCTTTACGGATGGAAGAAAAGGGGGATCTTCGCAGTGGTGGGTTCGGGCCAGAGGGGTCTGCGGGTTTGTCTGCACATACGCCAGGTGCTCGCACAACGGGCCCAGGTGTTTGAGCCCCGTGGAGGCAGAGGGCTGCTTATTGCTGGATGATAGTGTCCTGCAGGGTTAAGGGACGGCGTGGGCACTCCCAGGGCGACAGAGGGCACCTGGCCTTTAGAGAGTTCCCTGGAAAATTCCCCGCCCAGGCCCCTGGTCCACAAGTCTATCCTGCGCACAGTGTCTGTGCGAGGCTGGGAGTGCTTCCGGGCAGTGTTCCCCAGCGGAAATCGCGTGGTCCTCTAGGTGGCAGGGAGGACTCCTGTGTCCACGGACAGGTGCCCAGGGACCCTGTGAAACTGCTGTGACCTCTAAAGGGTGGGTCAGGTGAGCCGAGGGAGGCGTGTGCTTGGGAGCCTGAGTGCGCATGCGCGGCCCACATATGGGCCCGAAACGAGCCAGCCGCGGCTCGGAGAAAAGCCATCTCCTGGGGGCCTCCCCATGTTCTTCCACTCCTCAAGCGTGACCCCTTTACGGATGGAAGAAAAGGGGGATCTTCGCAGTGGTGGGTTCGGGCCAGAGGGCTCTGCGGGTTTGCCTCCACGTACGCCAGGTGCCCGCACACCGCCCAGGTGTTTGAGCCCCGTGGAGGCAGAGGGCTGCTTATTGCTGGATGCAAGTGTCCTGCGGGGTAAAGTAACGGCATGGGCACTCCCCGGGCCACACAGGGCACCGGACCCTTAGAGAGTTCCATGGGAAATCCCCCGCCCTTGCCCCCGGTACCCAAGTCTGTCCTTAGCACACTGTCTGTGCGGGGCTGAAGGTGCTGCTAGGCAGTGTGGCCTGTGGGAAATCGCGCGGTCCTCTGAGTGGCAGGGAGGGCTTCTGTTTCCCCGGAGAGGTGCGCAGGGACCCTGTAAAACTGCTGTGACCTCTCAAGGTGGGTCATGTGACCCCTCAAGGGTGGGGCACGTGACCTCCCAAGGGTGGGTCACGAGACCCCTCAAGGGTGGGTCACGGGACCCCACAAGGGTGGGTCACGTGACCCCAAAAGGGTGGGTCACGAGACCCCTCAGAGGTGGGTCACCTGACCCCTCAGGGTTGGGTCACGAGACCCCTCGGTGGTGGGTCACGAGACCCCTCGGGGGTGGGTCACGAGACCCCTCGGGGGTGGGTCACGTGACCCCTCGGGGGTGGGTCACGAGACCCCTCGGGGGTGGGTCACGTGACCCCTCGGGGGTGGGTCACGAGACCCCTCGGGGGTGGGTCACGTGACCCCTCGGGGGTGGGTCACGAGACCCCTCGGGGGTGGGTCACGTGACCCCTCGGGTGTGGGTCACGAGACCCCTCGGGGGTGGGTCACGTGACCCCTCAGGGGTGGGTCAGGAGACCCCTCGGGGGTGGGTCACGTGACCCCTCAAGGGTAGGTCAGGAGACACCTCAAGGGTGGGTCCCGTGACCCGAGGGAGGCTTGCGTGGGGAGCCTGAGTGCGCACGCGCGGCCCACGTATAGGCCCGAAACGAGCCAGCCGCGGCTCGGAGAAAAGCCATCTCCTGGGGGCCTCCCCATGTTCCTCCACTCCTCAAGCGTGACCCCTTTAAGGATGGAAGAAAAGGGGGATCTTCGCAGTGGTGGGTTAGGGTCAGAGGGGTCTGCGGGTTTGTCTGCACATACGCCAGGTGCTCGCACAACGGGCCCAGGTGTTTGAGCCCCGTGGAGGCAGAGGGCTGCTTATTGCTGGATGATAGTGTCCTGCAGGGTTAAGGGACGGCGTGGGCACTCCCAGGGCGACAGAGGGCACCTGGCCTTTAGAGAGTTCCCTGGAAAATTCCCCGCCCAGGCCCCTGGTCCACAAGTCTATCCTGCGCACAGTGTCTGTGCGAGGCTGGGTGTGCTTCCGGGCAGTGTTCCCCAGCGGAAATCGCGTGGTCCTCTAGGTGGCAGGGATGGCTCCTGTGTCCACGGACAGGTGCCCAGGGACCCTGTGAAACTGCTGTGACCTCTAAAGGGTGGGTCAGGTGAGCCGAGGGAGGCGTGTGCTTGGGAGCCTGAGTGCGCAGGTGCGGCCCACGTTTGGGCCCGAAACGAGCCAGCCGCGGCTCGGAGAAAAGCCATCTCCTGGGGGCCTCCCCATGTTCTTCCACTCCTCAAGCGTGACCCCTTTACGGATGGAAGAAAAGGGGGATCTTCGCAGTGGTGGGGTCGGGCCTGAGGTGTCTGTTTGTTTGCCTCCATGTAGGCCGTTGCTGGCACACCGGGCCCAGGTGTCCCGGCCCCATGTGGCTAGAGGGCCGCTTATGGCAGGAATCAGGTCTCCTGCGGGGGTCAAGGGACGGTTTGGACACTCACCGGGCAAGAGAGGACGCCTGGCCATCAGACAGCCCCCTGGAAAATCCCCCGCCCAGGCCCCGGGTCCCCAAGTCTTTCCTGCGCACACTGTCTCTGAGGAGCTGGGAGAACTGCTGGGAAGTGTGGCCCATGGGAAATCGCGCGGTCCTCTGGGTGGCAGGGTGGGCTTCCGTTTCCAGACAGGTGCCTAGGGACCCTGTGCAAATGGTCTGACAGCTCAAGGGTGGGTCAGGTGAGCCGAGGGAGGCGTGTGCTTGGGAGCCTGAGTGCGCATGCGCGGCCCACGTATAGGCCCGAAAGGAGCCAGCCGCGGCTCGGAGAAAAGCCATCTCTTTGGGGGCCTCCCCATGTTTCTCCACTCCTCAAGGAGGACCCCTTTACGGATGGAAGAAAAGGGGGATCTTCGCAGTGGTGGGTTCGGGCCAGAGGGGTCTGCGGGTTTGCCTGCACGTACGCCAGGTGCTCGCACAACGGGCCGAGGTGTTTGAGCCCCGTGGAGGCAGAGGGCTACTTATTGCTGGATGATAGTGTCCTGCAGGGTTAAGAGACGGCGTGGGCACTCCCAGGGCGACAGAGGGCACCTGGCCTTTAGAGAGTTCCCTGGAAAATTCCCCGCCCAGGCCCCTGGTCCACAAGTCTATCCTGCGCACAGTGTATGTGCAAGGCTGGGAGTGCTTCTGGGCAGTGTTCCCCAGCCGAAATCGCGTGGTCCTCTAGGTGGCAGGGAGGGCTCCTGTGTCCACGGACAGGTGCCCAGGGACCCTGTGGAACTGCTGTGACCTCTCAAGGGTGGGTCAGGTGAGCCGAGGGAGGCGTGTGCTTGGGAGCCAGAGTGCGCATGCGCGGCCCAGGTGTTGGCCCGAAACCAGGCAGACTCGGCTCGGAGAAAAGCCATCTCCTGGGGGCCTCCCCATGTTCCTCCACTCCCCAAGGAGGACCCCTTTACGGATGGAAGAAAAGGGGGATCTTCGCAGTGGTTGGTTCGGGCCAGAGGGGTCTGCGGGTTTGCCTGCACGTACGCCAGGTGCCCGCACACCGGGCCCACGTGTTTGAGCCCCGTGGAGGCAGAGGACTGCTTATTGCTGGATGCAAGTGTCCTGCGGGGTCAAGGAAGGGCATGGGCACTCCCGGGCGACACAGGGCACCGGGCCCTTAGAGAGTTCCATGGAAAATCCCCCGCCCAGGCCCCCGGTATCCAAGTCTGTCCTTAGCACACTGTCTGTGCGGGGCTGAGAGTGCTGCTGGGAAGTGTGGCCTAAGGGAAATCGCGCGGTCTTCTGAGTGGCAGGGAGGGCTTCTGTTTCCACGGACAGGTGAGCAGGGACCCTCTGAAACTGCTGTGACCTCTCAAGGGCGGGTCACCTGACCCCTCCAGGGTGGGACAGGTGACCTCCCAAGGGTGGGTCTCGACACCCCTCAAGGGTGGGGCACGTTACCCCGCAAGGGTGGGTCACGAGACCCTCAAGGGTGGGTCACGTGACACCTCAGGGGTGGGTCACGAGACCCCTCAGGGGTGGGTCAAGTGACCCCTCGGGGGTGGGTCACGTAACCCCTCGGGGGTGGGTCACGAGACCCCTCAGGGGTGGGTCACGTGACCCCTCAGGGGTGGGTCACGAGACCCCTCAGGGGTGGGTCACGTGACCCCTCAGGGGTGGGTCAGGAGACCCCTCAGGGGTGGGTCACGTGACCCCTCAGGGGTGGGTCACGTGACCCCTCAGGGGTGGGTCAGGAGACCCCTCAGGGGTGGGTCACGTGACCCCTCAGGGGTGGGTCACGAGACCCCTCAGGGGTGGGTCACGTGACCCCTCAGAGGTGGGTCACGTGACCCCTCAAGGGTGGGTCAGGAGACACCTCAAGGGTGGGACCCGTGACCCGAGGGAGGCTTGTGGTGGGGAGCCAGAGTGCGCACGCGCGGCCCAGGTATAGGCCCGAAACGAGCCACCCGAGGCTCGGAGAAAAGCCCTCTCCTGGGGGCCTCCCCATGTCCCTCCACTCCTCAAGGAGGACCCCTTTACGGATGGAAGAAATGGGGAATCTTCGCAGTGGTGGGTTCGGGCCAGAGGGGTCTGCGGGTTTGCCTGCACGTACGCCAGGTGCTCGCACAACCGGCCCAGGTGTTTGAGCCCCGTGGAGGCAGAGGGCTCCTTATTGCTGGATGATAGTGTCCTGCAGGGTTAAGGGAGGGCGTGGGCACTCCCAGGGCGACAGAGGGCACCTGGCCTTTAGAGAGTTCCCTGGAAAATTCCCCGCCCAGGCCCCTGGTCCACAAGTCTATCCTGCGCACAGTGTCTGTGGGAGGCTGGGAGTGCTTCTGGGCAGTGTTCCCCAGCGGAAATCGCGTGGTCCTCTAGGTGGCACGGAGGGCTCCTGTGTCCACGGACAGGTGCCCAGGGACCCTGTGGAACTGCTGTGACCTCTAAAGGGTGGGTCAGGTGAGCCGAGGGAGGTGTGTGCTTGGGAGCCTGAGTGCGCATGCGCGGCCCACGTATTGGGCCCGAAACGAGCCAGCCGCGGCTCGGAGAAAAGCCATCTCCTGGGGGCCTCCCCATGTTCTTCCACTCCTCAAGCGTGACCCCTTTAAAGATGGAAGAAAAGCGGGATCTTCGCAGTGGTGGGTTCGGGCCAGAGGGGTCGGCGGGTTTGCCTCCACGTACGCCAGGTGCCCGCACACCGCCCAGGTGTTTGAGCCCCGTGGAGGCAGAGGGCTGCTTATTGCTGGATGCAAGTGTCCTGCGGGGTAAAGTAACGGCATGGGCACTCCCCGGGCCACACAGGGCACCGGACCCTTAGAGAGTTCCATGGGAAATCCCCCGCCCTTGCCCCCGGTACCCAAGTCTGTCCTTAGCACACTGTCTGTGCGGGGCTGAAGGTGCTGCTAGGCAGTGTGGCCTGTGGGAAATCGCGCGGTCCTCTGAGTGGCAGGGAGGGCTTCTGTTTCCCCGGAGAGGTGCGCAGGGACCCTGTAAAACTGCTGTGACCTCTCAAGGGGGGTCATGTGACCCCTCAAGGGTGGGGCACGTGACCTCCCAAGGGTGGGTCACGAGACCCATCAAGGGTGGGTCACGGGACCCCACAAGGGTGGGTCACGTGACCCCAAAAGGGTGGGTCACGAGACCCCTCAGAGGTGGGTCACCTGACCCCTCAGGGTTGGGTCACGAGACCCCTCGGTGGTGGGTCACAAGACCCCTCGGGGGTGGGTCACGTGACCCCTCGGGAGTGGGTCACGAGACCCCTCGGGGGTGGGTCACGTGACCCCTCGGGGGTGGGTCACGAGACCCCTCGGGGGTGGGTCACGTGACCCCTCGGGGGTGGGTCACGAGACCCCTCGGGGGTGGGTCACGTGACCCCTCGGGGGTGGGTCACGAGACCCCTCGGTGGTGGGTCACGTGACCCCTCGGGGGTGGGTCACGTGACCCCTCGGGGGTGGGTCACGAGACCCCTCGGGGGTGGGTCACGTGACCCCTCAGGGGTGGGTCAGGAGACCCCTCAGGGGTGGGTCACGTGACCCCTCAAGGGTAGGTCAGGAGACACCTCAAGGGTGGGTCCGGTGACCCGAGGGAGGCTTGCGTGGGGAGCCTGAGTGCGCACGCGCGGCCCACGTATAGGCCCGAAACGAGCCAGCCGCGGCTCGGAGAAAAGCCATCTCCTGGGGGCCTCCCCATGTTCTTCCACTCCTCAAGCGTGACCCCTTTACGGATGGAAGAAAAGGGGGATCTTCGCAGTGGTGGGGTCGGGCCTGAGGTGTCTGTTTGTTTGCCTCCATGTAGGCCGTTGCTGGCACACCGGGCCCAGGTGTCCCGGCCCCATGTCGCTAGAGGGCCGCTTATGGCAGGAATCAGATCTCCTGCGGGGGTCAAGGGACGGCTTGGACACTCACCGGGCGAGAGTGGACGCCTGGCCATCAGACAGCCCCCTGGAAAATCCCCCGCCCAGGCCCCCGGTCCCCAAGTCTTTCCTGCGCACACTGTCTCTGAGGAGCTGGGAGAGCTGCTGGGAAGTGTGGCCCATGGGAAATCGCGCGGTCCCCTGGGTGGCAGGGAGGGCTCCTGTGTCCACGGACAGGTGCCCAGGGACCCTGTGGAATTGCTGTGACCTCTAAAGGGTGGGTCAGGTGAGCCGAGGGAGGCGTGTGCTTGGGAGCCTGAGTGGG
>NW_026527383.1:0-54937 GCF_022682495.2 Desmodus rotundus | reverse complement strand
TGTGGCAGGGTGGGGGCGTTGCAGGCGAAGCAAGGCTCTTAGCCTCCCAGGCGGGGCACAGGGCCAGACTCCCCACGGGAGAACCGGTCCGTGGACGAGGGTCCCGCCCGCCCGCCCGCCCGCCCGGACCCGCTCCACCTGGCGCGGAGCCGTGGCCGGCTCCTCTTCCCGGCCCCAGGTCCCTAGTTCTTCCCTGGCACTCTGCCTCGGCGGGGGTGGGAGAGCTGCTGGGAAGTGTGGTCCACGGGAAAACGCGCGGTCCTCTGGGTGGCAGTGAGGGCTTCCCTTAACTCTGACACCGGCCCAGGGACCCTGTGAACCTGGCCTGATATCTCAAGGGGTGGGGGGGCACGTTGCCCGGAGGGATGCTCTTGGGGTGGGGCCTGCTTGCGCCTGCGCGGCCCCGCCTCCTGGCCCGAAACCACCCAGCCGCGGCTCGGACAAAAGCCATCTCCTGGGGGCCTCCCCCCTGTTCTTCCATCCGTAAAGGGGGACCCCTTTACGGATGGAAGAACAGGGGGATCTTCGCAGTGGTGGGGACGGGACGGAGGGGTCTGCGGGTTTGCCGCCACGTAGGCCAGTTGCTCGCACCCCGGCCCCATGTGTCCCGGCTCCATGGAGGAGTTGGGCCGCTTATGGCGGGATGCAGGCGTCCTGCGGGGGTCAAGGGACGGCGTGGGCACTCCCCGGGCGAGAGAGGGCGCCTGGGACCCGAGAGAGCACCCGGGAAAATGCCCAGCCCTGGCCCCCATGGCTCCAGTGGCCTCCCCAGGCTCCTGCCGCGGGGCCTGGTCCCGCTCACCTGGGCCCAGGTTCTCCGCAGGTGAATGCCTTTTGCGGACACCAAGGACCACAGGCCGCGGATCCCTTCACGGGGAGGGGGGGGGTTCGAGCTCTGTGGGACCCAGGTCGCATCGCACACGGTCCCTTCTCGCAAAGTTCAGCCCAGACTTTAGAGAGTAGAAGCGTCTCGGTGCAAGTTTACCGCCTCGGGGCAGGGTGGGGCCGTTTGAGCCGAGAAAGACTCTTAGCCCCCCAGGCAGGTCTCAGGCCCAAGACCCCCCCGCGAGACCCGGTCCCTGGGCGTGGGTCCGGCCTGCCCGGGCCCCCCCCCCCGCCCCCCGCCCCCCGCCCCCCCCCCCCCGCCTGGCCCGGAACCGTGGCCGGCCCCTCTTCCCGGCCCCAGGTCCCTAGTTCTTCCCCGGCACTCTGCCTCCGGCGGGGTGGGAGACGGGCTGGCAAGTGTGGTCCACGGGAAAAGGATCGGACCTCTGGGTGGCGGGGAGAGCTTCCAGTTCCACGGGACACGACCCCAGGGACCCTGTGAAGCAGGCCTGATATGTCCGGGGTGGGGCCCGTTGCCCCGAGGGAGGCTTCTGGTGGGGCTGCCTGCCCTGAGCCTGCCGGGTCCCGCGTCTTGGCCCGAAACCGGCCAGCCGCGGCTCTGACAAAAGCCATCTCCTGGGGGCCTCCCCCCTGTCCTTCGCAGTTGGGCGGTCGGGACGGAGGGGTCTGCGCCTTTCCAGCCACTTAGCCCAGTGACCCGCAGCCCGGCCCCAGAGTTCCAAGCTCCACGGAGGCAGGGGGCCTCTTATCACGGGAGGCAGGTGTCTCGCGGGGCTCAAGGGACGGCGTGGGCACTCTCCAGGCGAGAGAGGGTGCCCGTGCCCCGAGAGAGCCCCGGGGAGAGCCCGAGGCCTGGCCGCAGAGGCTGCCATTGCCTCCCCGGGCTCCTACCATGGGGCCTGGCCCTGCTCGCCCGAGGCCCAGGTTCACCGCAGGTGAATGCCTTTTGCGGACGCCGAGGACAGGAGGCCGCCGATTCCCTCACAGAGGTGGGGCTTCGAGCTCTGGGGGACTGAGGTCGCAGCGGTCACACTCCATTTTTGGGTGGTTCCGCACAGACTGGAGGGTTGAAGCGGCTGGGTCCAAGTCTGCCGCCTTGTGGCAGGGTGGGGGCGTTGCAGGCGAAGCAAGGCTCTTAGCCTCCCAGGCGGGGCACAGGGCCAGACTCCCCACGGGAGAACCGGTCCGTGGACGAGGGTCCCGCCCGCCCGCCCGCTCGCCCGGACCCGCTCCACCTGGCGCGGAGCCGTGGCCGGCTCCTCTTCCCGGCCCCAGGTCCCTAGTTCTTCCCTGGCACTCTGCCTCGGCGGGGGTGGGAGAGCTGCTGGGAAGTGTGGTCCACGGGAAAACGCGCGGTCCTCTGGGTGGCAGTGAGGGCTTCCCTTAACTCTGACACCGGCCCAGGGACCCTGTGAACCTGGCCTGATATCTCAAGGGGTGGGGGGGCACGTTGCCCGGAGGGATGCTCTTGGGGTGGGGCCTGCTTGCGCCTGCGCGGCCCCGCCTCCTGGCCCGAAACCACCCAGCCGCGGCTCGGACAAAAGCCATCTCCTGGGGGCCTCCCCCCTGTTCTTCCATCCGTAAAGGGGGACCCCTTTACGGATGGAAGAACAGGGGGATCTTCGCAGTGGTGGGGACGGGACGGAGGGGTCTGCGGGTTTGCCGCCACGTAGGCCAGTTGCTCGCACCCCGGCCCCATGTGTCCCGGCTCCATGGAGGAGTTGGGCCGCTTATGGCGGGATGCAGGCGTCCTGCGGGGGTCAAGGGACGGCGTGGGCACTCCCCGGGCGAGAGAGGGCGCCTGGGACCCGAGAGAGCACCCGGGAAAATGCCCAGCCCTGGCCCCCATGGCTCCAGTGGCCTCCCCAGGCTCCTGCCGCGGGGCCTGGTCCCGCTCACCTGGGCCCAGGTTCTCCGCAGGTGAATGCCTTTTGCGGACACCAAGGACCACAGGCCGCGGATCCCTTCACGGGGAGGGGGGGGTTCGAGCTCTGTGGGACCCAGGTCGCATCGCACACGGTCCCTTCTCGCAAAGTTCAGCCCAGACTTTAGAGAGTAGAAGCGTCTCGGTGCAAGTTTACCGCCTCGGGGCAGGGTGGGGCCGTTTGAGCCGAGAAAGACTCTTAGCCCCCCAGGCAGGTCTCAGGCCCAAGACCCCCCCGCGAGACCCGGTCCCTGGGCGTGGGTCCGGCCTGCCCGGGCCCCCCCCCCGCCCCCCGCCCCCCCCCCCCCCGCCTGGCCCGGAACCGTGGCCGGCCCCTCTTCCCGGCCCCAGGTCCCTAGTTCTTCCCCGGCACTCTGCCTCCGGCGGGGTGGGAGACGGGCTGGCAAGTGTGGTCCACGGGAAAAGGATCGGACCTCTGGGTGGCGGGGAGAGCTTCCAGTTCCACGGGACACGACCCCAGGGACCCTGTGAAGCAGGCCTGATATGTCCGGGGTGGGGCCCGTTGCCCCGAGGGAGGCTTCTGGTGGGGCTGCCTGCCCTGAGCCTGCCGGGTCCCGCGTCTTGGCCCGAAACCGGCCAGCCGCGGCTCTGACAAAAGCCATCTCCTGGGGGCCTCCCCCCTGTCCTTCGCAGTTGGGCGGTCGGGACGGAGGGGTCTGCGCCTTTCCAGCCACTTAGCCCAGTGACCCGCAGCCCGGCCCCAGAGTTCCAAGCTCCACGGAGGCAGGGGGCCTCTTATCACGGGAGGCAGGTGTCTCGCGGGGCTCAAGGGACGGCGTGGGCACTCTCCAGGCGAGAGAGGGTGCCCGTGCCCCGAGAGAGCCCCGGGGAGAGCCCGAGGCCTGGCCGCAGAGGCTGCCATTGCCTCCCCGGGCTCCTACCATGGGGCCTGGCCCTGCTCGCCCGAGGCCCAGGTTCACCGCAGGTGAATGCCTTTTGCGGACGCCGAGGACAGGAGGCCGCCGATTCCCTCACAGAGGTGGGGCTTCGAGCTCTGGGGGACTGAGGTCGCAGCGGTCACACTCCATTTTTGGGTGGTTCCGCACAGACTGGAGGGTTGAAGCGGCTGGGTCCAAGTCTGCCGCCTTGTGGCAGGGTGGGGGCGTTGCAGGCGAAGCAAGGCTCTTAGCCTCCCAGGCGGGGCACAGGGCCAGACTCCCCACGGGAGAACCGGTCCGTGGACGAGGGTCCCGCCCGCCCGCCCGCCCGCCCGGACCCGCTCCACCTGGCGCGGAGCCGTGGCCGGCTCCTCTTCCCGGCCCCAGGTCCCTAGTTCTTCCCTGGCACTCTGCCTCGGCGGGGGTGGGAGAGCTGCTGGGAAGTGTGGTCCACGGGAAAACGCGCGGTCCTCTGGGTGGCAGTGAGGGCTTCCCTTAACTCTGACACCGGCCCAGGGACCCTGTGAACCTGGCCTGATATCTCAAGGGGTGGGGGGGCACGTTGCCCGGAGGGATGCTCTTGGGGTGGGGCCTGCTTGCGCCTGCGCGGCCCCGCCTCCTGGCCCGAAACCACCCAGCCGCGGCTCGGACAAAAGCCATCTCCTGGGGGCCTCCCCCCTGTTCTTCCATCCGTAAAGGGGGACCCCTTTACGGATGGAAGAACAGGGGGATCTTCGCAGTGGTGGGGACGGGACGGAGGGGTCTGCGGGTTTGCCGCCACGTAGGCCAGTTGCTCGCACCCCGGCCCCATGTGTCCCGGCTCCATGGAGGAGTTGGGCCGCTTATGGCGGGATGCAGGCGTCCTGCGGGGGTCAAGGGACGGCGTGGGCACTCCCCGGGCGAGAGAGGGCGCCTGGGACCCGAGAGAGCACCCGGGAAAATGCCCAGCCCTGGCCCCCATGGCTCCAGTGGCCTCCCCAGGCTCCTGCCGCGGGGCCTGGTCCCGCTCACCTGGGCCCAGGTTCTCCGCAGGTGAATGCCTTTTGCGGACACCAAGGACCACAGGACGCGGATCCCTTCACGGGGAGGGGGGGGGTTCGAGCTCTGTGGGACCCAGGTCGCATCGCACACGGTCCCTTCTCGCAAAGTTCAGCCCAGACTTTAGAGAGTAGAAGCGTCTCGGTGCAAGTTTACCGCCTCGGGGCAGGGTGGGGCCGTTTGAGCCGAGAAAGACTCTTAGCCCCCCAGGCAGGTCTCAGGCCCAAGACCCCCCCGCGAGACCCGGTCCCTGGGCGTGGGTCCGGCCTGCCCGGGCCCCCCCCCCGCCCCCCGCCCCCCCCCCCCCGCCTGGCCCGGAACCGTGGCCGGCCCCTCTTCCCGGCCCCAGGTCCCTAGTTCTTCCCCGGCACTCTGCCTCCGGCGGGGTGGGAGACGGGCTGGCAAGTGTGGTCCACGGGAAAAGGATCGGACCTCTGGGTGGCGGGGAGAGCTTCCAGTTCCACGGGACACGACCCCAGGGACCCTGTGAAGCAGGCCTGATATGTCCGGGGTGGGGCCCGTTGCCCCGAGGGAGGCTTCTGGTGGGGCTGCCTGCCCTGAGCCTGCCGGGTCCCGCGTCTTGGCCCGAAACCGGCCAGCCGCGGCTCTGACAAAAGCCATCTCCTGGGGGCCTCCCCCCTGTCCTTCGCAGTTGGGCGGTCGGGACGGAGGGGTCTGCGCCTTTCCAGCCACTTAGCCCAGTGACCCGCAGCCCGGCCCCAGAGTTCCAAGCTCCACGGAGGCAGGGGGCCTCTTATCACGGGAGGCAGGTGTCTCGCGGGGCTCAAGGGACGGCGTGGGCACTCTCCAGGCGAGAGAGGGTGCCCGTGCCCCGAGAGAGCCCCGGGGAGAGCCCGAGGCCTGGCCGCAGAGGCTGCCATTGCCTCCCCGGGCTCCTACCATGGGGCCTGGCCCTGCTCGCCCGAGGCCCAGGTTCACCGCAGGTGAATGCCTTTTGCGGACGCCGAGGACAGGAGGCCGCCGATTCCCTCACAGAGGTGGGGCTTCGAGCTCTGGGGGACTGAGGTCGCAGCGGTCACACTCCATTTTTGGGTGGTTCCGCACAGACTGGAGGGTTGAAGCGGCTGGGTCCAAGTCTGCCGCCTTGTGGCAGGGTGGGGGCGTTGCAGGCGAAGCAAGGCTCTTAGCCTCCCAGGCGGGGCACAGGGCCAGACTCCCCACGGGAGAACCGGTCCGTGGACGAGGGTCCCGCCCGCCCGCCCGCCCGCCCGGACCCGCTCCACCTGGCGCGGAGCCGTGGCCGGCTCCTCTTCCCGGCCCCAGGTCCCTAGTTCTTCCCTGGCACTCTGCCTCGGCGGGGGTGGGAGAGCTGCTGGGAAGTGTGGTCCACGGGAAAACGCGCGGTCCTCTGGGTGGCAGTGAGGGCTTCCCTTAACTCTGACACCGGCCCAGGGACCCTGTGAACCTGGCCTGATATCTCAAGGGGTGGGGGGGCACGTTGCCCGGAGGGATGCTCTTGGGGTGGGGCCTGCTTGCGCCTGCGCGGCCCCGCCTCCTGGCCCGAAACCACCCAGCCGCGGCTCGGACAAAAGCCATCTCCTGGGGGCCTCCCCCCTGTTCTTCCATCCGTAAAGGGGGACCCCTTTACGGATGGAAGAACAGGGGGATCTTCGCAGTGGTGGGGACGGGACGGAGGGGTCTGCGGGTTTGCCGCCACGTAGGCCAGTTGCTCGCACCCCGGCCCCATGTGTCCCGGCTCCATGGAGGAGTTGGGCCGCTTATGGCGGGATGCAGGCGTCCTGCGGGGGTCAAGGGACGGCGTGGGCACTCCCCGGGCGAGAGAGGGCGCCTGGGACCCGAGAGAGCACCCGGGAAAATGCCCAGCCCTGGCCCCCATGGCTCCAGTGGCCTCCCCAGGCTCCTGCCGCGGGGCCTGGTCCCGCTCACCTGGGCCCAGGTTCTCCGCAGGTGAATGCCTTTTGCGGACACCAAGGACCACAGGCCGCGGATCCCTTCACGGGGAGGGGGGGGTTCGAGCTCTGTGGGACCCAGGTCGCATCGCACACGGTCCCTTCTCGCAAAGTTCAGCCCAGACTTTAGAGAGTAGAAGCGTCTCGGTGCAAGTTTACCGCCTCGGGGCAGGGTGGGGCCGTTTGAGCCGAGAAAGACTCTTAGCCCCCCAGGCAGGTCTCAGGCCCAAGACCCCCCCCGCGAGACCCGGTCCCTGGGCGTGGGTCCGGCCTGCCCGGGCCCCCCCCCCGCCCCCCGCCCCCCCTCCCCCGCCTGGCCCGGAACCGTGGCCGGCCCCTCTTCCCGGCCCCAGGTCCCTAGTTCTTCCCCGGCACTCTGCCTCCGGCGGGGTGGGAGACGGGCTGGCAAGTGTGGTCCACGGGAAAAGGATCGGACCTCTGGGTGGCGGGGAGAGCTTCCAGTTCCACGGGACACGACCCCAGGGACCCTGTGAAGCAGGCCTGATATGTCCGGGGTGGGGCCCGTTGCCCCGAGGGAGGCTTCTGGTGGGGCTGCCTGCCCTGAGCCTGCCGGGTCCCGCGTCTTGGCCCGAAACCGGCCAGCCGCGGCTCTGACAAAAGCCATCTCCTGGGGGCCTCCCCCCTGTCCTTCGCAGTTGGGCGGTCGGGACGGAGGGGTCTGCGCCTTTCCAGCCACTTAGCCCAGTGACCCGCAGCCCGGCCCCAGAGTTCCAAGCTCCACGGAGGCAGGGGGCCTCTTATCACGGGAGGCAGGTGTCTCGCGGGGCTCAAGGGACGGCGTGGGCACTCTCCAGGCGAGAGAGGGTGCCCGTGCCCCGAGAGAGCCCCGGGGAGAGCCCGAGGCCTGGCCGCAGAGGCTGCCATTGCCTCCCCGGGCTCCTACCATGGGGCCTGGCCCTGCTCGCCCGAGGCCCAGGTTCACCGCAGGTGAATGCCTTTTGCGGACGCCGAGGACAGGAGGCCGCCGATTCCCTCACAGAGGTGGGGCTTCGAGCTCTGGGGGACTGAGGTCGCAGCGGTCACACTCCATTTTTGGGTGGTTCCGCACAGACTGGAGGGTTGAAGCGGCTGGGTCCAAGTCTGCCGCCTTGTGGCAGGGTGGGGGCGTTGCAGGCGAAGCAAGGCTCTTAGCCTCCCAGGCGGGGCACAGGGCCAGACTCCCCACGGGAGAACCGGTCCGTGGACGAGGGTCCCGCCCGCCCGCCCGCCCGCCCGGACCCGCTCCACCTGGCGCGGAGCCGTGGCCGGCTCCTCTTCCCGGCCCCAGGTCCCTAGTTCTTCCCTGGCACTCTGCCTCGGCGGGGGTGGGAGAGGTGCTGGGAAGTGTGGTCCACGGGAAAACGCGCGGTCCTCTGGGTGGCAGTGAGGGCTTCCCTTAACTCTGACACCGGCCCAGGGACCCTGTGAACCTGGCCTGATATCTCAAGGGGTGGGGGGGCACGTTGCCCGGAGGGATGCTCTTGGGGTGGGGCCTGCTTGCGCCTGCGCGGCCCCGCCTCCTGGCCCGAAACCACCCAGCCGCGGCTCGGACAAAAGCCATCTCCTGGGGGCCTCCCCCCTGTTCTTCCATCCGTAAAGGGGGACCCCTTTACGGATGGAAGAACAGGGGGATCTTCGCAGTGGTGGGGACGGGACGGAGGGGTCTGCGGGTTTGCCGCCACGTAGGCCAGTTGCTCGCACCCCGGCCCCATGTGTCCCGGCTCCATGGAGGAGTTGGGCCGCTTATGGCGGGATGCAGGCGTCCTGCGGGGGTCAAGGGACGGCGTGGGCACTCCCCGGGCGAGAGAGGGCGCCTGGGACCCGAGAGAGCACCCGGGAAAATGCCCAGCCCTGGCCCCCATGGCTCCAGTGGCCTCCCCAGGCTCCTGCCGCGGGGCCTGGTCCCGCTCACCTGGGCCCAGGTTCTCCGCAGGTGAATGCCTTTTGCGGACACCAAGGACCACAGGCCGCGGATCCCTTCACGGGGAGGGGGGGGGTTCGAGCTCTGTGGGACCCAGGTCGCATCGCACACGGTCCCTTCTCGCAAAGTTCAGCCCAGACTTTAGAGAGTAGAAGCGTCTCGGTGCAAGTTTACCGCCTCGGGGCAGGGTGGGGCCGTTTGAGCCGAGAAAGACTCTTAGCCCCCCAGGCAGGTCTCAGGCCCAAGACCCCCCCGCGAGACCCGGTCCCTGGGCGTGGGTCCGGCCTGCCCGGGCCCCCCCCCCGCCCCCCGCGCCCCCCCCCCCCGCCTGGCCCGGAACCGTGGCCGGCCCCTCTTCCCGGCCCCAGGTCCCTAGTTCTTCCCCGGCACTCTGCCTCCGGCGGGGTGGGAGACGGGCTGGCAAGTGTGGTCCACGGGAAAAGGATCGGACCTCTGGGTGGCGGGGAGAGCTTCCAGTTCCACGGGACACGACCCCAGGGACCCTGTGAAGCAGGCCTGATATGTCCGGGGTGGGGCCCGTTGCCCCGAGGGAGGCTTCTGGTGGGGCTGCCTGCCCTGAGCCTGCCGGGTCCCGCGTCTTGGCCCGAAACCGGCCAGCCGCGGCTCTGACAAAAGCCATCTCCTGGGGGCCTCCCCCCTGTCCTTCGCAGTTGGGCGGTCGGGACGGAGGGGTCTGCGCCTTTCCAGCCACTTAGCCCAGTGACCCGCAGCCCGGCCCCAGAGTTCCAAGCTCCACGGAGGCAGGGGGCCTCTTATCACGGGAGGCAGGTGTCTCGCGGGGCTCAAGGGACGGCGTGGGCACTCTCCAGGCGAGAGAGGGTGCCCGTGCCCCGAGAGAGCCCCGGGGAGAGCCCGAGGCCTGGCCGCAGAGGCTGCCATTGCCTCCCCGGGCTCCTACCATGGGGCCTGGCCCTGCTCGCCCGAGGCCCAGGTTCACCGCAGGTGAATGCCTTTTGCGGACGCCGAGGACAGGAGGCCGCCGATTCCCTCACAGAGGTGGGGCTTCGAGCTCTGGGGGACTGAGGTCGCAGCGGTCACACTCCATTTTTGGGTGGTTCCGCACAGACTGGAGGGTTGAAGCGGCTGGGTCCAAGTCTGCCGCCTTGTGGCAGGGTGGGGGCGTTGCAGGCGAAGCAAGGCTCTTAGCCTCCCAGGCGGGGCACAGGGCCAGACTCCCCACGGGAGAACCGGTCCGTGGACGAGGGTCCCGCCCGCCCGCCCGCCCGCCCGGACCCGCTCCACCTGGCGCGGAGCCGTGGCCGGCTCCTCTTCCCGGCCCCAGGTCCCTAGTTCTTCCCTGGCACTCTGCCTCGGCGGGGGTGGGAGAGCTGCTGGGAAGTGTGGTCCACGGGAAAACGCGCGGTCCTCTGGGTGGCAGTGAGGGCTTCCCTTAACTCTGACACCGGCCCAGGGACCCTGTGAACCTGGCCTGATATCTCAAGGGGTGGGGGGGCACGTTGCCCGGAGGGATGCTCTTGGGGTGGGGCCTGCTTGCGCCTGCGCGGCCCCGCCTCCTGGCCCGAAACCACCCAGCCGCGGCTCGGACAAAAGCCATCTCCTGGGGGCCTCCCCCCTGTTCTTCCATCCGTAAAGGGGGACCCCTTTACGGATGGAAGAACAGGGGGATCTTCGCAGTGGTGGGGACGGGACGGAGGGGTCTGCGGGTTTGCCGCCACGTAGGCCAGTTGCTCGCACCCCGGCCCCATGTGTCCCGGCTCCATGGAGGAGTTGGGCCGCTTATGGCGGGATGCAGGCGTCCTGCGGGGGTCAAGGGACGGCGTGGGCACTCCCCGGGCGAGAGAGGGCGCCTGGGACCGGAGAGAGCACCCGGGAAAATGCCCAGCCCTGGCCCCCATGGCTCCAGTGGCCTCCCCAGGCTCCTGCCGCGGGGCCTGGTCCCGCTCACCTGGGCCCAGGTTCTCCGCAGGTGAATGCCTTTTGCGGACACCAAGGACCACAGGCCGCGGATCCCTTCACGGGGAGGGGGGGGTTCGAGCTCTGTGGGACCCAGGTCGCATCGCACACGGTCCCTTCTCGCAAAGTTCAGCCCAGACTTTAGAGAGTAGAAGCGTCTCGGTGCAAGTTTACCGCCTCGGGGCAGGGTGGGGCAGTTTGAGCCGAGAAAGACTCTTAGCCCCCCAGGCAGGTCTCAGGCCCAAGACCCCCCCGCGAGACCCGGTCCCTGGGCGTGGGTCCGGGCTGCCCGGGCCCCCCCCCCCGCCCCCCGCCCCCCCCCCCCCCCCCGCCTGGCCCGGAACCGTGGCCGGCCCCTCTTCCCGGCCCCAGGTCCCTAGTTCTTCCCCGGCACTCTGCCTCCGGCGGGGTGGGAGACGGGCTGGCAAGTGTGGTCCACGGGAAAAGGATCGGACCTCTGGGTGGCGGGGAGAGCTTCCAGTTCCACGGGACACGACCCCAGGGACCCTGTGAAGCAGGCCTGATATGTCCGGGGTGGGGCCCGTTGCCCCGAGGGAGGCTTCTGGTGGGGCTGCCTGCCCTGAGCCTGCCGGGTCCCGCGTCTTGGCCCGAAACCGGCCAGCCGCGGCTCTGACAAAAGCCATCTCCTGGGGGCCTCCCCCCTGTCCTTCGCAGTTGGGCGGTCGGGACGGAGGGGTCTGCGCCTTTCCAGCCACTTAGCCCAGTGACCCGCAGCCCGGCCCCAGAGTTCCAAGCTCCACGGAGGCAGGGGGCCTCTTATCACGGGAGGCAGGTGTCTCGCGGGGCTCAAGGGACGGCGTGGGCACTCTCCAGGCGAGAGAGGGTGCCCGTGCCCCGAGAGAGCCCCGGGGAGAGCCCGAGGCCTGGCCGCAGAGGCTGCCATTGCCTCCCCGGGCTCCTACCATGGGGCCTGGCCCTGCTCGCCCGAGGCCCAGGTTCACCGCAGGTGAATGCCTTTTGCGGACGCCGAGGACAGGAGGCCGCCGATTCCCTCACAGAGGTGGGGCTTCGAGCTCTGGGGGACTGAGGTCGCAGCGGTCACACTCCATTTTTGGGTGGTTCCGCACAGACTGGAGGGTTGAAGCGGCTGGGTCCAAGTCTGCCGCCTTGTGGCAGGGTGGGGGCGTTGCAGGCGAAGCAAGGCTCTTAGCCTCCCAGGCGGGGCACAGGGCCAGACTCCCCACGGGAGAACCGGTCCGTGGACGAGGGTCCCGCCCGCCCGCCCGCCCGCCCGGACCCGCTCCACCTGGCGCGGAGCCGTGGCCGGCTCCTCTTCCCGGCCCCAGGTCCCTAGTTCTTCCCTGGCACTCTGCCTCGGCGGGGGTGGGAGAGCTGCTGGGAAGTGTGGTCCACGGGAAAACGCGCGGTCCTCTGGGTGGCAGTGAGGGCTTCCCTTAACTCTGACACCGGCCCAGGGACCCTGTGAACCTGGCCTGATATCTCAAGGGGTGGGGGGGCACGTTGCCCGGAGGGATGCTCTTGGGGTGGGGCCTGCTTGCGCCTGCGCGGCCCCGCCTCCTGGCCCGAAACCACCCAGCCGCGGCTCGGACAAAAGCCATCTCCTGGGGGCCTCCCCCCTGTTCTTCCATCCGTAAAGGGGGACCCCTTTACGGATGGAAGAACAGGGGGATCTTCGCAGTGGTGGCGACGGGACGGAGGGGTCTGCGGGTTTGCCGCCACGTAGGCCAGTTGCTCGCACCCCGGCCCCATGTGTCCCGGCTCCATGGAGGAGTTGGGCCGCTTATGGCGGGATGCAGGCGTCCTGCGGGGGTCAAGGGACGGCGTGGGCACTCCCCGGGCGAGAGAGGGCGCCTGGGACCGGAGAGAGCACCCGGGAAAATGCCCAGCCCTGGCCCCCATGGCTCCAGTGGCCTCCCCAGGCTCCTGCCGCGGGGCCTGGTCCCGCTCACCTGGGCCCAGGTTCTCCGCAGGTGAATGCCTTTTGCGGACACCAAGGACCACAGGCCGCGGATCCCTTCACGGGGAGGGGGGGGTTCGAGCTCTGTGGGACCCAGGTCGCATCGCACACGGTCCCTTCTCGCAAAGTTCAGCCCAGACTTTAGAGAGTAGAAGCGTCTCGGTGCAAGTTTACCGCCTCGGGGCAGGGTGGGGCAGTTTGAGCCGAGAAAGACTCTTAGCCCCCCAGGCAGGTCTCAGGCCCAAGACCCCCCCGCGAGACCCGGTCCCTGGGCGTGGGTCCGGGCTGCCCGGGCCCCCCCCCCGCCCCCCGCCCCCCCCCCCCCCCCCGCCTGGCCCGGAACCGTGGCCGGCCCCTCTTCCCGGCCCCAGGTCCCTAGTTCTTCCCCGGCACTCTGCCTCCGGCGGGGTGGGAGACGGGCTGGCAAGTGTGGTCCACGGGAAAAGGATCGGACCTCTGGGTGGCGGGGAGAGCTTCCAGTTCCACGGGACACGACCCCAGGGACCCTGTGAAGCAGGCCTGATATGTCCGGGGTGGGGCCCGTTGCCCCGAGGGAGGCTTCTGGTGGGGCTGCCTGCCCTGAGCCTGCCGGGTCCCGCGTCTTGGCCCGAAACCGGCCAGCCGCGGCTCTGACAAAAGCCATCTCCTGGGGGCCTCCCCCCTGTCCTTCGCAGTTGGGCGGTCGGGACGGAGGGGTCTGCGCCTTTCCAGCCACTTAGCCCAGTGACCCGCAGCCCGGCCCCAGAGTTCCAAGCTCCACGGAGGCAGGGGGCCTCTTATCACGGGAGGCAGGTGTCTCGCGGGGCTCAAGGGACGGCGTGGGCACTCTCCAGGCGAGAGAGGGTGCCCGTGCCCCGAGAGAGCCCCGGGGAGAGCCCGAGGCCTGGCCGCAGAGGCTGCCATTGCCTCCCCGGGCTCCTACCATGGGGCCTGGCCCTGCTCGCCCGAGGCCCAGGTTCACCGCAGGTGAATGCCTTTTGCGGACGCCGAGGACAGGAGGCCGCCGATTCCCTCACAGAGGTGGGGCTTCGAGCTCTGGGGGACTGAGGTCGCAGCGGTCACACTCCATTTTTGGGTGGTTCCGCACAGACTGGAGGGTTGAAGCGGCTGGGTCCAAGTCTGCCGCCTTGTGGCAGGGTGGGGGCGTTGCAGGCGAAGCAAGGCTCTTAGCCTCCCAGGCGGGGCACAGGGCCAGACTCCCCACGGGAGAACCGGTCCGTGGACGAGGGTCCCGCCCGCCCGCCCGCCCGCCCGGACCCGCTCCACCTGGCGCGGAGCCGTGGCCGGCTCCTCTTCCCGGCCCCAGGTCCCTAGTTCTTCCCTGGCACTCTGCCTCGGCGGGGGTGGGAGAGCTGCTGGGAAGTGTGGTCCACGGGAAAACGCGCGGTCCTCTGGGTGGCAGTGAGGGCTTCCCTTAACTCTGACACCGGCCCAGGGACCCTGTGAACCTGGCCTGATATCTCAAGGGGTGGGGGGGCACGTTGCCCGGAGGGATGCTCTTGGGGTGGGGCCTGCTTGCGCCTGCGCGGCCCCGCCTCCTGGCCCGAAACCACCCAGCCGCGGCTCGGACAAAAGCCATCTCCTGGGGGCCTCCCCCCTGTTCTTCCATCCGTAAAGGGGGACCCCTTTACGGATGGAAGAACAGGGGGATCTTCGCAGTGGTGGGGACGGGACGGAGGGGTCTGCGGGTTTGCCGCCACGTAGGCCAGTTGCTCGCACCCCGGCCCCATGTGTCCCGGCTCCATGGAGGAGTTGGGCCGCTTATGGCGGGATGCAGGCGTCCTGCGGGGGTCAAGGGACGGCGTGGGCACTCCCCGGGCGAGAGAGGGCGCCTGGGACCCGAGAGAGCACCCGGGAAAATGCCCAGCCCTGGCCCCCATGGCTCCAGTGGCCTCCCCAGGCTCCTGCCGCGGGGCCTGGTCCCGCTCACCTGGGCCCAGGTTCTCCGCAGGTGAATGCCTTTTGCGGACACCAAGGACCACAGGCCGCGGATCCCTTCACGGGGAGGGGGGGGTTCGAGCTCTGTGGGACCCAGGTCGCATCGCACACGGTCCCTTCTCGCAAAGTTCAGCCCAGACTTTAGAGAGTAGAAGCGTCTCGGTGCAAGTTTACCGCCTCGGGGCAGGGTGGGGCCGTTTGAGCCGAGAAAGACTCTTAGCCCCCCAGGCAGGTCTCAGGCCCAAGACCCCCCCGCGAGACCCGGTCCCTGGGCGTGGGTCCGGCCTGCCCGGGCCCCCCCCCCGCCCCCCGCCCCCCCCCCCCCCCGCCTGGCCCGGAACCGTGGCCGGCCCCTCTTCCCGGCCCCAGGTCCCTAGTTCTTCCCCGGCACTCTGCCTCCGGCGGGGTGGGAGACGGGCTGGCAAGTGTGGTCCACGGGAAAAGGATCGGACCTCTGGGTGGCGGGGAGAGCTTCCAGTTCCACGGGACACGACCCCAGGGACCCTGTGAAGCAGGCCTGATATGTCCGGGGTGGGGCCCGTTGCCCCGAGGGAGGCTTCTGGTGGGGCTGCCTGCCCTGAGCCTGCCGGGTCCCGCGTCTTGGCCCGAAACCGGCCAGCCGCGGCTCTGACAAAAGCCATCTCCTGGGGGCCTCCCCCCTGTCCTTCGCAGTTGGGCGGTCGGGACGGAGGGGTCTGCGCCTTTCCAGCCACTTAGCCCAGTGACCCGCAGCCCGGCCCCAGAGTTCCAAGCTCCACGGAGGCAGGGGGCCTCTTATCACGGGAGGCAGGTGTCTCGCGGGGCTCAAGGGACGGCGTGGGCACTCTCCAGGCGAGAGAGGGTGCCCGTGCCCCGAGAGAGCCCCGGGGAGAGCCCGAGGCCTGGCCGCAGAGGCTGCCATTGCCTCCCCGGGCTCCTACCATGGGGCCTGGCCCTGCTCGCCCGAGGCCCAGGTTCACCGCAGGTGAATGCCTTTTGCGGACGCCGAGGACAGGAGGCCGCCGATTCCCTCACAGAGGTGGGGCTTCGAGCTCTGGGGGACTGAGGTCGCAGCGGTCACACTCCATTTTTGGGTGGTTCCGCACAGACTGGAGGGTTGAAGCGGCTGGGTCCAAGTCTGCCGCCTTGTGGCAGGGTGGGGGCGTTGCAGGCGAAGCAAGGCTCTTAGCCTCCCAGGCGGGGCACAGGGCCAGACTCCCCACGGGAGAACCGGTCCGTGGACGAGGGTCCCGCCCGCCCGCCCGCCCGCCCGGACCCGCTCCACCTGGCGCGGAGCCGTGGCCGGCTCCTCTTCCCGGCCCCAGGTCCCTAGTTCTTCCCTGGCACTCTGCCTCGGCGGGGGTGGGAGAGCTGCTGGGAAGTGTGGTCCACGGGAAAACGCGCGGTCCTCTGGGTGGCAGTGAGGGCTTCCCTTAACTCTGACACCGGCCCAGGGACCCTGTGAACCTGGCCTGATATCTCAAGGGGTGGGGGGGCACGTTGCCCGGAGGGATGCTCTTGGGGTGGGGCCTGCTTGCGCCTGCGCGGCCCCGCCTCCTGGCCCGAAACCACCCAGCCGCGGCTCGGACAAAAGCCATCTCCTGGGGGCCTCCCCCCTGTTCTTCCATCCGTAAAGGGGGACCCCTTTACGGATGGAAGAACAGGGGGATCTTCGCAGTGGTGGGGACGGGACGGAGGGGTCTGCGGGTTTGCCGCCACGTAGGCCAGTTGCTCGCACCCCGGCCCCATGTGTCCCGGCTCCATGGAGGAGTTGGGCCGCTTATGGCGGGATGCAGGCGTCCTGCGGGGGTCAAGGGACGGCGTGGGCACTCCCCGGGCGAGAGAGGGCGCCTGGGACCCGAGAGAGCACCCGGGAAAATGCCCAGCCCTGGCCCCCATGGCTCCAGTGGCCTCCCCAGGCTCCTGCCGCGGGGCCTGGTCCCGCTCACCTGGGCCCAGGTTCTCCGCAGGTGAATGCCTTTTGCGGACACCAAGGACCACAGGCCGCGGATCCCTTCACGGGGAGGGGGGGGTTCGAGCTCTGTGGGACCCAGGTCGCATCGCACACGGTCCCTTCTCGCAAAGTTCAGCCCAGACTTTAGAGAGTAGAAGCGTCTCGGTGCAAGTTTACCGCCTCGGGGCAGGGTGGGGCCGTTTGAGCCGAGAAAGACTCTTAGCCCCCCAGGCAGGTCTCAGGCCCAAGACCCCCCCGCGAGACCCGGTCCCTGGGCGTGGGTCCGGCCTGCCCGGGCCCCCCCCCCGCCCCCCCCGCCCCCCCCCCCCCCCGCCTGGCCCGGAACCGTGGCCGGCCCCTCTTCCCGGCCCCAGGTCCCTAGTTCTTCCCCGGCACTCTGCCTCCGGCGGGGTGGGAGACGGGCTGGCAAGTGTGGTCCACGGGAAAAGGATCGGACCTCTGGGTGGCGGGGAGAGCTTCCAGTTCCACGGGACACGACCCCAGGGACCCTGTGAAGCAGGCCTGATATGTCCGGGGTGGGGCCCGTTGCCCCGAGGGAGGCTTCTGGTGGGGCTGCCTGCCCTGAGCCTGCCGGGTCCCGCGTCTTGGCCCGAAACCGGCCAGCCGCGGCTCTGACAAAAGCCATCTCCTGGGGGCCTCCCCCCTGTCCTTCGCAGTTGGGCGGTCGGGACGGAGGGGTCTGCGCCTTTCCAGCCACTTAGCCCAGTGACCCGCAGCCCGGCCCCAGAGTTCCAAGCTCCACGGAGGCAGGGGGCCTCTTATCACGGGAGGCAGGTGTCTCGCGGGGCTCAAGGGACGGCGTGGGCACTCTCCAGGCGAGAGAGGGTGCCCGTGCCCCGAGAGAGCCCCGGGGAGAGCCCGAGGCCTGGCCGCAGAGGCTGCCATTGCCTCCCCGGGCTCCTACCATGGGGCCTGGCCCTGCTCGCCCGAGGCCCAGGTTCACCGCAGGTGAATGCCTTTTGCGGACGCCGAGGACAGGAGGCCGCCGATTCCCTCACAGAGGTGGGGCTTCGAGCTCTGGGGGACTGAGGTCGCAGCGGTCACACTCCATTTTTGGGTGGTTCCGCACAGACTGGAGGGTTGAAGCGGCTGGGTCCAAGTCTGCCGCCTTGTGGCAGGGTGGGGGCGTTGCAGGCGAAGCAAGGCTCTTAGCCTCCCAGGCGGGGCACAGGGCCAGACTCCCCACGGGAGAACCGGTCCGTGGACGAGGGTCCCGCCCGCCCGCCCGCCCGCCCGGACCCGCTCCACCTGGCGCGGAGCCGTGGCCGGCTCCTCTTCCCGGCCCCAGGTCCCTAGTTCTTCCCTGGCACTCTGCCTCGGCGGGGGTGGGAGAGCTGCTGGGAAGTGTGGTCCACGGGAAAACGCGCGGTCCTCTGGGTGGCAGTGAGGGCTTCCCTTAACTCTGACACCGGCCCAGGGACCCTGTGAACCTGGCCTGATATCTCAAGGGGTGGGGGGGCACGTTGCCCGGAGGGATGCTCTTGGGGTGGGGCCTGCTTGCGCCTGCGCGGCCCCGCCTCCTGGCCCGAAACCACCCAGCCGCGGCTCGGACAAAAGCCATCTCCTGGGGGCCTCCCCCCTGTTCTTCCATCCGTAAAGGGGGACCCCTTTACGGATGGAAGAACAGGGGGATCTTCGCAGTGGTGGGGACGGGACGGAGGGGTCTGCGGGTTTGCCGCCACGTAGGCCAGTTGCTCGCACCCCGGCCCCATGTGTCCCGGCTCCATGGAGGAGTTGGGCCGCTTATGGCGGGATGCAGGCGTCCTGCGGGGGTCAAGGGACGGCGTGGGCACTCCCCGGGCGAGAGAGGGCGCCTGGGACCCGAGAGAGCACCCGGGAAAATGCCCAGCCCTGGCCCCCATGGCTCCAGTGGCCTCCCCAGGCTCCTGCCGCGGGGCCTGGTCCCGCTCACCTGGGCCCAGGTTCTCCGCAGGTGAATGCCTTTTGCGGACACCAAGGACCACAGGCCGCGGATCCCTTCACGGGGAGGGGGGGGTTCGAGCTCTGTGGGACCCAGGTCGCATCGCACACGGTCCCTTCTCGCAAAGTTCAGCCCAGACTTTAGAGAGTAGAAGCGTCTCGGTGCAAGTTTACCGCCTCGGGGCAGGGTGGGGCCGTTTGAGCCGAGAAAGACTCTTAGCCCCCCAGGCAGGTCTCAGGCCCAAGACCCCCCCGCGAGACCCGGTCCCTGGGCGTGGGTCCGGCCTGCCCGGGCCCCCCCCCCCGCCCCCCGCCCCCCCCCCCCCCCCCCCCGCCTGGCCCGGAACCGTGGCCGGCCCCTCTTCCCGGCCCCAGGTCCCTAGTTCTTCCCCGGCACTCTGCCTCCGGCGGGGTGGGAGACGGGCTGGCAAGTGTGGTCCACGGGAAAAGGATCGGACCTCTGGGTGGCGGGGAGAGCTTCCAGTTCCACGGGACACGACCCCAGGGACCCTGTGAAGCAGGCCTGATATGTCCGGGGTGGGGCCCGTTGCCCCGAGGGAGGCTTCTGGTGGGGCTTCCTGCCCTGAGCCTGCCGGGTCCCGCGTCTTGGCCCGAAACCGGCCAGCCGCGGCTCTGACAAAAGCCATCTCCTGGGGGCCTCCCCCCTGTCCTTCGCAGTTGGGCGGTCGGGACGGAGGGGTCTGCGCCTTTCCAGCCACTTAGCCCAGTGACCCGCAGCCCGGCCCCAGAGTTCCAAGCTCCACGGAGGCAGGGGGCCTCTTATCACGGGAGGCAGGTGTCTCGCGGGGCTCAAGGGACGGCGTGGGCACTCTCCAGGCGAGAGAGGGTGCCCGTGCCCCGAGAGAGCCCCGGGGAGAGCCCGAGGCCTGGCCGCAGAGGCTGCCATTGCCTCCCCGGGCTCCTACCATGGGGCCTGGCCCTGCTCGCCCGAGGCCCAGGTTCACCGCAGTTGAATGCCTTTTGCGGACGCCGAGGACAGGAGGCCGCCGATTCCCTCACAGAGGTGGGGCTTCGAGCTCTGGGGGACTGAGGTCGCAGCGGTCACACTCCATTTTTGGGTGGTTCCGCACAGACTGGAGGGTTGAAGCGGCTGGGTCCAAGTCTGCCGCCTTGTGGCAGGGTGGGGGCGTTGCAGGCGAAGCAAGGCTCTTAGCCTCCCAGGCGGGGCACAGGGCCAGACTCCCCACGGGAGAACCGGTCCGTGGACGAGGGTCCCGCCCGCCCGCCCGCCCGGACCCGCTCCACCTGGCGCGGAGCCGTGGCCGGCTCCTCTTCCCGGCCCCAGGTCCCTAGTTCTTCCCTGGCACTCTGCCTCGGCGGGGGTGGGAGAGCTGCTGGGAAGTGTGGTCCACGGGAAAACGCGCGGTCCTCTGGGTGGCAGTGAGGGCTTCCCTTAACTCTGACACCGGCCCAGGGACCCTGTGAACCTGGCCTGATATCTCAAGGGGTGGGGGGGCACGTTGCCCGGAGGGATGCTCTTGGGGTGGGGCCTGCTTGCGCCTGCGCGGCCCCGCCTCCTGGCCCGAAACCACCCAGCCGCGGCTCGGACAAAAGCCATCTCCTGGGGGCCTCCCCCCTGTTCTTCCATCCGTAAAGGGGGACCCCTTTACGGATGGAAGAACAGGGGGATCTTCGCAGTGGTGGGGACGGGACGGAGGGGTCTGCGGGTTTGCCGCCACGTAGGCCAGTTGCTCGCACCCCGGCCCCATGTGTCCCGGCTCCATGGAGGAGTTGGGCCGCTTATGGCGGGATGCAGGCGTCCTGCGGGGGTCAAGGGACGGCGTGGGCACTCCCCGGGCGAGAGAGGGCGCCTGGGACCCGAGAGAGCACCCGGGAAAATGCCCAGCCCTGGCCCCCATGGCTCCAGTGGCCTCCCCAGGCTCCTGCCGCGGGGCCTGGTCCCGCTCACCTGGGCCCAGGTTCTCCGCAGGTGAATGCCTTTTGCGGACACCAAGGACCACAGGCCGCGGATCCCTTCACGGGGAGGGGGGGGTTCGAGCTCTGTGGGACCCAGGTCGCATCGCACACGGTCCCTTCTCGCAAAGTTCAGCCCAGACTTTAGAGAGTAGAAGCGTCTCGGTGCAAGTTTACCGCCTCGGGGCAGGGTGGGGCCGTTTGAGCCGAGAAAGACTCTTAGCCCCCCAGGCAGGTCTCAGGCCCAAGACCCCCCAGGGAGACCCGGTCCCTGGGCCCGGGTCCAGCCTGCCCGGGGCCGCCCCCCCCCCACCTGGCCCGGAAACATGGCCGGCCCCTCTTTCCGGCCCCATGTCCCTAGTTCTTCCCCGGCACTCTGCCTCCGGCGGGGTGGGAGACGGGCTGGCAAGTGTGGTCCACGGGAAAAGGATCGGACCTCTGGGTGGCGGGGAGAGCTTCCAGTTCCACGGGACACGACCCCAGGGACCCTGTGAAGCAGGCCTGATATGTCCGGGGTGGGGCCCGTTGTCCCGAGGGAGGCTTCTGGTGGGGCTGCCTGCCCTGAGCCTGCCGGGTCCCGCGTCTTGGCCCAAAACCGGCCAGCCGCGGCTCTGACAAAAGCCATCTCCTGGGGGCCTCCCCCCTGTCCTTCGCAGTTGGGCGGTCGGGACGGAGGGGTCTGCGCCTTTCCAGCCACTTAGCCCAGTGACCCGCAGCCCGGCCCCAGAGTTCCAAGCTCCACGGAGGCAGGGGGCCTCTTATCACGGGAGGCAGGTGTCTCGCGGGGCTCAAGGGACGGCGTGGGCACTCTCCAGGCGAGAGAGGGTGCCCGTGCCCCGAGAGAGCCCCGGGGAGAGCCCGAGGCCTGGCCGCAGAGACTGCCATTGCCTCCCCGGGCTCCTACCATGGGGCCTGGCCCTGCTCGCCCGAGGCCCAGGTTCACCGCAGGTGAATGCCTTTTGCGGACGCCGAGGACAGGAGGCCGCCGATTCCCTCACAGAGGTGGGGCTTCGAGCTCTGGGGGACTGAGGTCGCAGCGGTCACACTCCATTTTTGGGTGGTTCCGCACAGACTGGAGGGTTGAAGCGGCTGGGTCCAAGTCTGCCGCCTTGTGGCAGGGTGGGGGCGTTGCAGGCGAAGCAAGGCTCTTAGCCTCCCAGGCGGGGCACAGGGCCAGACTCCCCACGGGAGAACCGGTCCGTGGACGAGGGTCCCGCCCGCCCGCCCGCCCGGACCCGCTCCACCTGGCGCGGAGCCGTGGCCGGCTCCTCTTCCCGGCCCCAGGTCCCTAGTTCTTCCCTGGCACTCTGCCTCGGCGGGGTGGGAGAGCTGCTGGGAAGTGTGGTCCACGGGAAAACGCGCGGTCCTCTGGGTGGCAGTGAGGGCTTCCCTTAACTCTGACACCGGCCCAGGGACCCTGTGAACCTGGCCTGATATCTCAAGGGGTGGGGGGGCACGTTGCCCGGAGGGATGCTCTTGGGGTGGGGCCTGCTTGCGCCTGCGCGGCCCCGCCTCCTGGCCCGAAACCACCCAGCCGCGGCTCGGACAAAAGCCATCTCCTGGGGGCCTCCCCCCTGTTCTTCCATCCGTAAAGGGGGACCCCTTTACGGATGGAAGAACAGGGGGATCTTCGCAGTGGTGGGGACGGGACGGAGGGGTCTGCGGGTTTGCCGCCACGTAGGCCAGTTGCTCGCACCCCGGCCCCATGTGTCCCGGCTCCATGGAGGAGTTGGGCCGCTTATGGCGGGATGCAGGCGTCCTGCGGGGGTCAAGGGACGGCGTGGGCACTCCCCGGGCGAGAGAGGGCGCCTGGGACCCGAGAGAGCACCCGGGAAAATGCCCAGCCCTGGCCCCCATGGCTCCAGTGGCCTCCCCAGGCTCCTGCCGCGGGGCCTGGTCCCGCTCACCTGGGCCCAGGTTCTCCGCAGGTGAATGCCTTTTGCGGACACCAAGGACCACAGGCCGCGGATCCCTTCACGGGGAGGGGGGGGTTCGAGCTCTGTGGGACCCAGGTCGCATCGCACACGGTCCCTTCTCGCAAAGTTCAGCCCAGACTTTAGAGAGTAGAAGCGTCTCGGTGCAAGTTTACCGCCTCGGGGCAGGGTGGGGCCGTTTGAGCCGAGAAAGACTCTTAGCCCCCCAGGCAGGTCTCAGGCCCAAGACCCCCCCGCGAGACCCGGTCCCTGGGCGTGGGTCCGGCCTGCCCGGGCCCCCCCCCCGCCCCCCGCCCCCCCCCCCCCCGCCTGGCCCGGAACCGTGGCCGGCCCCTCTTCCCGGCCCCAGGTCCCTAGTTCTTCCCCGGCACTCTGCCTCCGGCGGGGTGGGAGACGGGCTGGCAAGTGTGGTCCACGGGAAAAGGATCGGACCTCTGGGTGGCGGGGAGAGCTTCCAGTTCCACGGGACACGACCCCAGGGACCCTGTGAAGCAGGCCTGATATGTCCGGGGTGGGGCCCGTTGCCCCGAGGGAGGCTTCTGGTGGGGCTGCCTGCCCTGAGCCTGCCGGGTCCCGCGTCTTGGCCCGAAACCGGCCAGCCGCGGCTCTGACAAAAGCCATCTCCTGGGGGCCTCCCCCCTGTCCTTCGCAGTTGGGCGGTCGGGACGGAGGGGTCTGCGCCTTTCCAGCCACTTAGCCCAGTGACCCGCAGCCCGGCCCCAGAGTTCCAAGCTCCACGGAGGCAGGGGGCCTCTTATCACGGGAGGCAGGTGTCTCGCGGGGCTCAAGGGACGGCGTGGGCACTCTCCAGGCGAGAGAGGGTGCCCGTGCCCCGAGAGAGCCCCGGGGAGAGCCCGAGGCCTGGCCGCAGAGACTGCCATTGCCTCCCCGGGCTCCTACCATGGGGCCTGGCCCTGCTCGCCCGAGGCCCAGGTTCACCGCAGGTGAATGCCTTTTGCGGACGCCGAGGACAGGAGGCCGCCGATTCCCTCACAGAGGTGGGGCTTCGAGCTCTGGGGGACTGAGGTCGCAGCGGTCACACTCCATTTTTGGGTGGTTCCGCACAGACTGGAGGGTTGAAGCGGCTGGGTCCAAGTCTGCCGCCTTGTGGCAGGGTGGGGGCGTTGCAGGCGAAGCAAGGCTCTTAGCCTCCCAGGCGGGGCACAGGGCCAGACTCCCCACGGGAGAACCGGTCCGTGGACGAGGGTCCCGCCCGCCCGCCCGCCCGGACCCGCTCCACCTGGCGCGGAGCCGTAGCCGGCTCCTCTTCCCGGCCCCAGGTCCCTAGTTCTTCCCTGGCACTCTGCCTCGGCGGGGGTGGGAGAGCTGCTGGGAAGTGTGGTCCACGGGAAAACGCGCGGTCCTCTGGGTGGCAGTGAGGGCTTCCCTTAACTCTGACACCGGCCCAGGGACCCTGTGAACCTGGCCTGATATCTCAAGGGGTGGGGGGGCACGTTGCCCGGAGGGATGCTCTTGGGGTGGGGCCTGCTTGCGCCTGCGCGGCCCCGCCTCCTGGCCCGAAACCACCCAGCCGCGGCTCGGACAAAAGCCATCTCCTGGGGGCCTCCCCCCTGTTCTTCCATCCGTAAAGGGGGACCCCTTTACGGATGGAAGAACAGGGGGATCTTCGCAGTGGTGGGGACGGGACGGAGGGGTCTGCGGGTTTGCCGCCACGTAGGCCAGTTGCTCGCACCCCGGCCCCATGTGTCCCGGCTCCATGGAGGAGTTGGGCCGCTTATGGCGGGATGCAGGCGTCCTGCGGGGGTCAAGGGACGGCGTGGGCACTCCCCGGGCGAGAGAGGGCGCCTGGGACCCGAGAGAGCACCCGGGAAAATGCCCAGCCCTGGCCCCCATGGCTCCAGTGGCCTCCCCAGGCTCCTGCCGCGGGGCCTGGTCCCGCTCACCTGGGCCCAGGTTCTCCGCAGGTGAATGCCTTTTGCGGACACCAAGGACCACAGGCCGCGGATCCCTTCACGGGGAGGGGGGGGGTTCGAGCTCTGTGGGACCCAGGTCGCATCGCACACGGTCCCTTCTCGCAAAGTTCAGCCCAGACTTTAGAGAGTAGAAGCGTCTCGGTGCAAGTTTACCGCCTCGGGGCAGGGTGGGGCCGTTTGAGCCGAGAAAGACTCTTAGCCCCCCAGGCAGGTCTCAGGCCCAAGACCCCCCCGCGAGACCCGGTCCCTGGGCGTGGGTCCGGCCTGCCCGGGCCCCCCCCCCCGCCCCCCGCCCCCCCCCCCCCCGCCTGGCCCGGAACCGTGGCCGGCCCCTCTTCCCGGCCCCAGGTCCCTAGTTCTTCCCCGGCACTCTGCCTCCGGCGGGGTGGGAGACGGGCTGGCAAGTGTGGTCCACGGGAAAAGGATCGGACCTCTGGGTGGCGGGGAGAGCTTCCAGTTCCACGGGACACGACCCCAGGGACCCTGTGAAGCAGGCCTGATATGTCCGGGGTGGGGCCCGTTGCCCCGAGGGAGGCTTCTGGTGGGGCTGCCTGCCCTGAGCCTGCCGGGTCCCGCGTCTTGGCCCGAAACCGGCCAGCCGCGGCTCTGACAAAAGCCATCTCCTGGGGGCCTCCCCCCTGTCCTTCGCAGTTGGGCGGTCGGGACGGAGGGGTCTGCGCCTTTCCAGCCACTTAGCCCAGTGACCCGCAGCCCGGCCCCAGAGTTCCAAGCTCCACGGAGGCAGGGGGCCTCTTATCACGGGAGGCAGGTGTCTCGCGGGGCTCAAGGGACGGCGTGGGCACTCTCCAGGCGAGAGAGGGTGCCCGTGCCCCGAGAGAGCCCCGGGGAGAGCCCGAGGCCTGGCCGCAGAGGCTGCCATTGCCTCCCCGGGCTCCTACCATGGGGCCTGGCCCTGCTCGCCCGAGGCCCAGGTTCACCGCAGGTGAATGCCTTTTGCGGACGCCGAGGACAGGAGGCCGCCGATTCCCTCACAGAGGTGGGGCTTCGAGCTCTGGGGGACTGAGGTCGCAGCGGTCACACTCCATTTTTGGGTGGTTCCGCACAGACTGGAGGGTTGAAGCGGCTGGGTCCAAGTCTGCCGCCTTGTGGCAGGGTGGGGGCGTTGCAGGCGAAGCAAGGCTCTTAGCCTCCCAGGCGGGGCACAGGGCCAGACTCCCCACGGGAGAACCGGTCCGTGGACGAGGGTCCCGCCCGCCCGCCCGCCCGCCCGGACCCGCTCCACCTGGCGCGGAGCCGTGGCCGGCTCCTCTTCCCGGCCCCAGGTCCCTAGTTCTTCCCTGGCACTCTGCCTCGGCGGGGGTGGGAGAGCTGCTGGGAAGTGTGGTCCACGGGAAAACGCGCGGTCCTCTGGGTGGCAGTGAGGGCTTCCCTTAACTCTGACACCGGCCCAGGGACCCTGTGAACCTGGCCTGATATCTCAAGGGGTGGGGGGGCACGTTGCCCGGAGGGATGCTCTTGGGGTGGGGCCTGCTTGCGCCTGCGCGGCCCCGCCTCCTGGCCCGAAACCACCCAGCCGCGGCTCGGACAAAAGCCATCTCCTGGGGGCCTCCCCCCTGTTCTTCCATCCGTAAAGGGGGACCCCTTTACGGATGGAAGAACAGGGGGATCTTCGCAGTGGTGGGGACGGGACGGAGGGGTCTGCGGGTTTGCCGCCACGTAGGCCAGTTGCTCGCACCCCGGCCCCATGTGTCCCGGCTCCATGGAGGAGTTGGGCCGCTTATGGCGGGATGCAGGCGTCCTGCGGGGGTCAAGGGACGGCGTGGGCACTCCCCGGGCGAGAGAGGGCGCCTGGGACCCGAGAGAGCACCCGGGAAAATGCCCAGCCCTGGCCCCCATGGCTCCAGTGGCCTCCCCAGGCTCCTGCCGCGGGGCCTGGTCCCGCTCACCTGGGCCCAGGTTCTCCGCAGGTGAATGCCTTTTGCGGACACCAAGGACCACAGGCCGCGGATCCCTTCACGGGGAGGGGGGGGTTCGAGCTCTGTGGGACCCAGGTCGCATCGCACACGGTCCCTTCTCGCAAAGTTCAGCCCAGACTTTAGAGAGTAGAAGCGTCTCGGTGCAAGTTTACCGCCTCGGGGCAGGGTGGGGCCGTTTGAGCCGAGAAAGACTCTTAGCCCCCCAGGCAGGTCTCAGGCCCAAGACCCCCCCGCGAGACCCGGTCCCTGGGCGTGGGTCCGGCCTGCCCGGGCCCCCCCCCCCGCCCCCCCGCCCCCCCCCCCCCCCCGCCTGGCCCGGAACCGTGGCCGGCCCCTCTTCCCGGCCCCAGGTCCCTAGTTCTTCCCCGGCACTCTGCCTCCGGCGGGGTGGGAGACGGGCTGGCAAGTGTGGTCCACGCGAAAAGGATCGGACCTCTGGGTGGCGGGGAGAGCTTCCAGTTCCACGGGACACGACCCCAGGGACCCTGTGAAGCAGGCCTGATATGTCCGGGGTGGGGCCCGTTGCCCCGAGGGAGGCTTCTGGTGGGGCTGCCTGCCCTGAGCCTGCCGGGTCCCGCGTCTTGGCCCGAAACCGGCCAGCCGCGGCTCTGACAAAAGCCATCTCCTGGGGGCCTCCCCCCTGTCCTTCGCAGTTGGGCGGTCGGGACGGAGGGGTCTGCGCCTTTCCAGCCACTTAGCCCAGTGACCCGCAGCCCGGCCCCAGAGTTCCAAGCTCCACGGTGGCAGGGGGCCTCTTATCACGGGAGGCAGGTGTCTCGCGGGGCTCACGGGACGGCGTGGGCACTCTCCAGGCGAGAGAGGGTGCCCGTGCCCCGAGAGAGCCCCGGGGAGAGCCCGAGGCCTGGCCGCAGAGGCTGCCATTGCCTCCCCGGGCTCCTACCATGGGGCCTGGCCCTGCTCGCCCGAGGCCCAGGTTCACCGCAGGTGAATGCCTTTTGCGGACGCCGAGGACAGGAGGCCGCCGATTCCCTCACAGAGGTGGGGCTTCGAGCTCTGGGGGACTGAGGTCGCAGCGGTCACACTCCATTTTTGGGTGGTTCCGCACAGACTGGAGGGTTGAAGCGGCTGGGTCCAAGTCTGCCGCCTTGTGGCAGGGTGGGGGCGTTGCAGGCGAAGCAAGGCTCTTAGCCTCCCAGGCGGGGCACAGGGCCAGACTCCCCACGGGAGAACCGGTCCGTGGACGAGGGTCCCGCCCGCCCGCCCGCCCGCCCGGACCCGCTCCACCTGGCGCGGAGCCGTGGCCGGCTCCTCTTCCCGGCCCCAGGTCCCTAGTTCTTCCCTGGCACTCTGCCTCGGCGGGGGTGGGAGAGCTGCTGGGAAGTGTGGTCCACGGGAAAACGCGCGGTCCTCTGGGTGGCAGTGAGGGCTTCCCTTAACTCTGACACCGGCCCAGGGACCCTGTGAACCTGGCCTGATATCTCAAGGGGTGGGGGGGCACGTTGCCCGGAGGGATGCTCTTGGGGTGGGGCCTGCTTGCGCCTGCGCGGCCCCGCCTCCTGGCCCGAAACCACCCAGCCGCGGCTCGGACAAAAGCCATCTCCTGGGGGCCTCCCCCCTGTTCTTCCATCCGTAAAGGGGGACCCCTTTACGGATGGAAGAACAGGGGGATCTTCGCAGTGGTGGGGACGGGACGGAGGGGTCTGCGGGTTTGCCGCCACGTAGGCCAGTTGCTCGCACCCCGGCCCCATGTGTCCCGGCTCCATGGAGGAGTTGGGCCGCTTATGGCGGGATGCAGGCGTCCTGCGGGGGTCAAGGGACGGCGTGGGCACTCCCCGGGCGAGAGAGGGCGCCTGGGACCCGAGAGAGCACCCGGGAAAATGCCCAGCCCTGGCCCCCATGGCTCCAGTGGCCTCCCCAGGCTCCTGCCGCGGGGCCTGGTCCCGCTCACCTGGGCCCAGGTTCTCCGCAGGTGAATGCCTTTTGCGGACACCAAGGACCACAGGCCGCGGATCCCTTCACGGGGAGGGGGGGGTTCGAGCTCTGTGGGACACAGGTCGCATCGCACACGGTCCCTTCTCGCAAAGTTCAGCCCAGACTTTAGAGAGTAGAAGCGTCTCGGTGCAAGTTTACCGCCTCGGGGCAGGGTGGGGCCGTTTGAGCCGAGAAAGACTCTTAGCCCCCCAGGCAGGTCTCAGGCCCAAGACCCCCCCGCGAGACCCGGTCCCTGGGCGTGGGTCCGGCCTGCCCGGGCCCCCCCCCCCCGCCCCCCGCCCCCCCCCCCCCGCCTGGCCCGGAACCGTGGCCGGCCCCTCTTCCCGGCCCCAGGTCCCTAGTTCTTCCCCGGCACTCTGCCTCCGGCGGGGTGGGAGACGGGCTGGCAAGTGTGGTCCACGGGAAAAGGATCGGACCTCTGGGTGGCGGGGAGAGCTTCCAGTTCCACGGGACACGACCCCAGGGACCCTGTGAAGCAGGCCTGATATGTCCGGGGTGGGGCCCGTTGCCCCGAGGGAGGCTTCTGGTGGGGCTGCCTGCCCTGAGCCTGCCGGGTCCCGCGTCTTGGCCCGAAACCGGCCAGCCGCGGCTCTGACAAAAGCCATCTCCTGGGGGCCTCCCCCCTGTCCTTCGCAGTTGGGCGGTCGGGACGGAGGGGTCTGCGCCTTTCCAGCCACTTAGCCCAGTGACCCGCAGCCCGGCCCCAGAGTTCCAAGCTCCACGGAGGCAGGGGGCCTCTTATCACGGGAGGCAGGTGTCTCGCGGGGCTCACGGGACGGCGTGGGCACTCTCCAGGCGAGAGAGGGTGCCCGTGCCCCGAGAGAGCCCCGGGGAGAGCCCGAGGCCTGGCCGCAGAGGCTGCCATTGCCTCCCCGGGCTCCTACCATGGGGCCTGGCCCTGCTCGCCCGAGGCCCAGGTTCACCGCAGGTGAATGCCTTTTGCGGACGCCGAGGACAGGAGGCCGCCGATTCCCTCACAGAGGTGGGGCTTCGAGCTCTGGGGGACTGAGGTCGCAGCGGTCACACTCCATTTTTGGGTGGTTCCGCACAGACTGGAGGGTTGAAGCGGCTGGGTCCAAGTCTGCCGCCTTGTGGCAGGGTGGGGGCGTTGCAGGCGAAGCAAGGCTCTTAGCCTCCCAGGCGGGGCACAGGGCCAGACTCCCCACGGGAGAACCGGTCCGTGGACGAGGGTCCCGCCCGCCCGCCCGCCCGCCCGGACCCGCTCCACCTGGCGCGGAGCCGTGGCCGGCTCCTCTTCCCGGCCCCAGGTCCCTAGTTCTTCCCTGGCACTCTGCCTCGGCGGGGGTGGGAGAGCTGCTGGGAAGTGTGGTCCACGGGAAAACGCGCGGTCCTCTGGGTGGCAGTGAGGGCTTCCCTTAACTCTGACACCGGCCCAGGGACCCTGTGAACCTGGCCTGATATCTCAAGGGGTGGGGGGGCACGTTGCCCGGAGGGATGCTCTTGGGGTGGGGCCTGCTTGCGCCTGCGCGGCCCCGCCTCCTGGCCCGAAACCACCCAGCCGCGGCTCGGACAAAAGCCATCTCCTGGGGGCCTCCCCCCTGTTCTTCCATCCGTAAAGGGGGACCCCTTTACGGATGGAAGAACAGGGGGATCTTCGCAGTGGTGGGGACGGGACGGAGGGGTCTGCGGGTTTGCCGCCACGTAGGCCAGTTGCTCGCACCCCGGCCCCATGTGTCCCGGCTCCATGGAGGAGTTGGGCCGCTTATGGCGGGATGCAGGCGTCCTGCGGGGGTCAAGGGACGGCGTGGGCACTCCCCGGGCGAGAGAGGGCGCCTGGGACCCGAGAGAGCACCCGGGAAAATGCCCAGCCCTGGCCCCCATGGCTCCAGTGGCCTCCCCAGGCTCCTGCCGCGGGGCCTGGTCCCGCTCACCTGGGCCCAGGTTCTCCGCAGGTGAATGCCTTTTGCGGACACCAAGGACCACAGGCCGCGGATCCCTTCACGGGGAGGGGGGGGGTTCGAGCTCTGTGGGACCCAGGTCGCATCGCACACGGTCCCTTCTCGCAAAGTTCAGCCCAGACTTTAGAGAGTAGAAGCGTCTCGGTGCAAGTTTACCGCCTCGGGGCAGGGTGGGGCCGTTTGAGCCGAGAAAGACTCTTAGCCCCCCAGGCAGGTCTCAGGCCCAAGACCCCCCCGCGAGACCCGGTCCCTGGGCGTGGGTCCGGCCTGCCCGGGCCCCCCCCCCGCCCCCCGCCCCCCCCCCCCCCGCCTGGCCCGGAACCGTGGCCGGCCCCTCTTCCCGGCCCCAGGTCCCTAGTTCTTCCCCGGCACTCTGCCTCCGGCGGGGTGGGAGACGGGCTGGCAAGTGTGGTCCACGGGAAAAGGATCGGACCTCTGGGTGGCGGGGAGAGCTTCCAGTTCCACGGGACACGACCCCAGGGACCCTGTGAAGCAGGCCTGATATGTCCGGGGTGGGGCCCGTTGCCCCGAGGGAGGCTTCTGGTGGGGCTGCCTGCCCTGAGCCTGCCGGGTCCCGCGTCTTGGCCCGAAACCGGCCAGCCGCGGCTCTGACAAAAGCCATCTCCTGGGGGCCTCCCCCCTGTCCTTCGCAGTTGGGCGGTCGGGACGGAGGGGTCTGCGCCTTTCCAGCCACTTAGCCCAGTGACCCGCAGCCCGGCCCCAGAGTTCCAAGCTCCACGGAGGCAGGGGGCCTCTTATCACGGGAGGCAGGTGTCTCGCGGGGCTCAAGGGACGGCGTGGGCACTCTCCAGGCGAGAGAGGGTGCCCGTGCCCCGAGAGAGCCCCGGGGAGAGCCCGAGGCCTGGCCGCAGAGGCTGCCATTGCCTCCCCGGGCTCCTACCATGGGGCCTGGCCCTGCTCGCCCGAGGCCCAGGTTCACCGCAGGTGAATGCCTTTTGCGGACGCCGAGGACAGGAGGCCGCCGATTCCCTCACAGAGGTGGGGCTTCGAGCTCTGGGGGACTGAGGTCGCAGCGGTCACACTCCATTTTTGGGTGGTTCCGCACAGACTGGAGGGTTGAAGCGGCTGGGTCCAAGTCTGCCGCCTTGTGGCAGGGTGGGGGCGTTGCAGGCGAAGCAAGGCTCTTAGCCTCCCAGGCGGGGCACAGGGCCAGACTCCCCACGGGAGAACCGGTCCGTGGACGAGGGTCCCGCCCGCCCGCCCGCTCGCCCGGACCCGCTCCACCTGGCGCGGAGCCGTGGCCGGCTCCTCTTCCCGGCCCCAGGTCCCTAGTTCTTCCCTGGCACTCTGCCTCGGCGGGGGTGGGAGAGCTGCTGGGAAGTGTGGTCCACGGGAAAACGCGCGGTCCTCTGGGTGGCAGTGAGGGCTTCCCTTAACTCTGACACCGGCCCAGGGACCCTGTGAACCTGGCCTGATATCTCAAGGGGTGGGGGGGCACGTTGCCCGGAGGGATGCTCTTGGGGTGGGGCCTGCTTGCGCCTGCGCGGCCCCGCCTCCTGGCCCGAAACCACCCAGCCGCGGCTCGGACAAAAGCCATCTCCTGGGGGCCTCCCCCCTGTTCTTCCATCCGTAAAGGGGGACCCCTTTACGGATGGAAGAACAGGGGGATCTTCGCAGTGGTGGGGACGGGACGGAGGGGTCTGCGGGTTTGCCGCCACGTAGGCCAGTTGCTCGCACCCCGGCCCCATGTGTCCCGGCTCCATGGAGGAGTTGGGCCGCTTATGGCGGGATGCAGGCGTCCTGCGGGGGTCAAGGGACGGCGTGGGCACTCCCCGGGCGAGAGAGGGCGCCTGGGACCCGAGAGAGCACCCGGGAAAATGCCCAGCCCTGGCCCCCATGGCTCCAGTGGCCTCCCCAGGCTCCTGCCGCGGGGCCTGGTCCCGCTCACCTGGGCCCAGGTTCTCCGCAGGTGAATGCCTTTTGCGGACACCAAGGACCACAGGCCGCGGATCCCTTCACGGGGAGGGGGGGGTTCGAGCTCTGTGGGACCCAGGTCGCATCGCACACGGTCCCTTCTCGCAAAGTTCAGCCCAGACTTTAGAGAGTAGAAGCGTCTCGGTGCAAGTTTACCGCCTCGGGGCAGGGTGGGGCCGTTTGAGCCGAGAAAGACTCTTAGCCCCCCAGGCAGGTCTCAGGCCCAAGACCCCCCCCGCGAGACCCGGTCCCTGGGCGTGGGTCCGGCCTGCCCGGGCCCCCCCCCCGCCCCCCGCCCCCCCTCCCCCGCCTGGCCCGGAACCGTGGCCGGCCCCTCTTCCCGGCCCCAGGTCCCTAGTTCTTCCCCGGCACTCTGCCTCCGGCGGGGTGGGAGACGGGCTGGCAAGTGTGGTCCACGGGAAAAGGATCGGACCTCTGGGTGGCGGGGAGAGCTTCCAGTTCCACGGGACACGACCCCAGGGACCCTGTGAAGCAGGCCTGATATGTCCGGGGTGGGGCCCGTTGCCCCGAGGGAGGCTTCTGGTGGGGCTGCCTGCCCTGAGCCTGCCGGGTCCCGCGTCTTGGCCCGAAACCGGCCAGCCGCGGCTCTGACAAAAGCCATCTCCTGGGGGCCTCCCCCCTGTCCTTCGCAGTTGGGCGGTCGGGACGGAGGGGTCTGCGCCTTTCCAGCCACTTAGCCCAGTGACCCGCAGCCCGGCCCCAGAGTTCCAAGCTCCACGGAGGCAGGGGGCCTCTTATCACGGGAGGCAGGTGTCTCGCGGGGCTCACGGGACGGCGTGGGCACTCTCCAGGCGAGAGAGGGTGCCCGTGCCCCGAGAGAGCCCCGGGGAGAGCCCGAGGCCTGGCCGCAGAGGCTGCCATTGCCTCCCCGGGCTCCTACCATGGGGCCTGGCCCTGCTCGCCCGAGGCCCAGGTTCACCGCAGGTGAATGCCTTTTGCGGACGCCGAGGACAGGAGGCCGCCGATTCCCTCACAGAGGTGGGGCTTCGAGCTCTGGGGGACTGAGGTCGCAGCGGTCACACTCCATTTTTGGGTGGTTCCGCACAGACTGGAGGGTTGAAGCGGCTGGGTCCAAGTCTGCCGCCTTGTGGCAGGGTGGGGGCGTTGCAGGCGAAGCAAGGCTCTTAGCCTCCCAGGCGGGGCACAGGGCCAGACTCCCCACGGGAGAACCGGTCCGTGGACGAGGGTCCCGCCCGCCCGCCCGCCCGCCCGGACCCGCTCCACCTGGCGCGGAGCCGTGGCCGGCTCCTCTTCCCGGCCCCAGGTCCCTAGTTCTTCCCTGGCACTCTGCCTCGGCGGGGGTGGGAGAGCTGCTGGGAAGTGTGGTCCACGGGAAAACGCGCGGTCCTCTGGGTGGCAGTGAGGGCTTCCCTTAACTCTGACACCGGCCCAGGGACCCTGTGAACCTGGCCTGATATCTCAAGGGGTGGGGGGGCACGTTGCCCGGAGGGATGCTCTTGGGGTGGGGCCTGCTTGCGCCTGCGCGGCCCCGCCTCCTGGCCCGAAACCACCCAGCCGCGGCTCGGACAAAAGCCATCTCCTGGGGGCCTCCCCCCTGTTCTTCCATCCGTAAAGGGGGACCCCTTTACGGATGGAAGAACAGGGGGATCTTCGCAGTGGTGGGGACGGGACGGAGGGGTCTGCGGGTTTGCCGCCACGTAGGCCAGTTGCTCGCACCCCGGCCCCAGGTGTCCCGGCTCCATGGAGGAGTTGGGCCGCTTATGGCGGGATGCAGGCGTCCTGCGGGGGTCAAGGGACGGCGTGGGCACTCCCCGGGCGAGAGAGGGCGCCTGGGACC
Source organism: Desmodus rotundus (assembly GCF_022682495.2). Lineage (NCBI taxonomy): Eukaryota > Metazoa > Chordata > Mammalia > Chiroptera > Phyllostomidae > Desmodus > Desmodus rotundus. The sequence continues at coordinate 21,326 of NW_026527383.1, read as the reverse complement.
CGAGAGAGCACCCGGGAAAATGCCCAGCCCTGGCCCCCATGGCTCCAGTGGCCTCCCCAGGCTCCTGCCGCGGGGCCTGGTCCCGCTCACCTGGGCCCAGGTTCTCCGCAGGTGAATGCCTTTTGCGGACACCAAGGACCACAGGCCGCGGATCCCTTCACGGGGAGGGGGGGGGTTCGAGCTCTGTGGGACCCAGGTCGCATCGCACACGGTCCCTTCTCGCAAAGTTCAGCCCAGACTTTAGAGAGTAGAAGCGTCTCGGTGCAAGTTTACCGCCTCGGGGCAGGGTGGGGCCGTTTGAGCCGAGAAAGACTCTTAGCCCCCCAGGCAGGTCTCAGGCCCAAGACCCCCCCCGCGAGACCCGGTCCCTGGGCGTGGGTCCGGCCTGCCCGGGCCCCCCCCCCGCCCCCCGCCCCCCCTCCCCCGCCTGGCCCGGAACCGTGGCCGGCCCCTCTTCCCGGCCCCAGGTCCCTAGTTCTTCCCCGGCACTCTGCCTCCGGCGGGGTGGGAGACGGGCTGGCAAGTGTGGTCCACGGGAAAAGGATCGGACCTCTGGGTGGCGGGGAGAGCTTCCAGTTCCACGGGACACGACCCCAGGGACCCTGCGAAGCAGGCCTGATATGTCCGGGGTGGGGCCCGTTGCCCCGAGGGAGGCTTCTGGTGGGGCTGCCTGCCCTGAGCCTGCCGGGTCCCGCGTCTTGGCCCGAAACCGGCCAGCCGCGGCTCTGACAAAAGCCGTCTCCTGGGGGCCTCCCCCCTGTCCTTCGCAGTTGGGCGGTCGGGACGGAGGGGTCTGCGCCTTTCCAGCCACTTAGCCCAGTGACCCGCAGCCCGGCCCCAGAGTTCCAAGCTCCACGGAGGCAGGGGGCCTCTTATCACGGGAGGCAGGTGTCTCGCGGGGCTCAAGGGACGGCGTGGGCACTCTCCAGGCGAGAGAGGGTGCCCGTGCCCCGAGAGAGCCCCGGGGAGAGCCCGAGGCCTGGCCGCAGAGGCTGCCATTGCCTCCCCGGGCTCCTACCATGGGGCCTGGCCCTGCTCGCCCGAGGCCCAGGTTCACCGCAGGTGAATGCCTTTTGCGGACGCCGAGGACAGGAGGCCGCCGATTCCCTCACAGAGGTGGGGCTTCGAGCTCTGGGGGACTGAGGTCGCAGCGGTCACACTCCATTTTTGGGTGGTTCCGCACAGACTGGAGGGTTGAAGCGGCTGGGTCCAAGTCTGCCGCCTTGTGGCAGGGTGGGGGCGTTGCAGGCGAAGCAAGGCTCTTAGCCTCCCAGGCGGGGCACAGGGCCAGACTCCCCACGGGAGAACCGGTCCGTGGACGAGGGTCCCGCCCGCCCGCCCGCCCGCCCGGACCCGCTCCACCTGGCGCGGAGCCGTGGCCGGCTCCTCTTCCCGGCCCCAGGTCCCTAGTTCTTCCCTGGCACTCTGCCTCGGCGGGGGTGGGAGAGCTGCTGGGAAGTGTGGTCCACGGGAAAACGCGCGGTCCTCTGGGTGGCAGTGAGGGCTTCCCTTAACTCTGACACCGGCCCAGGGACCCTGTGAACCTGGCCTGATATCTCAAGGGGTGGGGGGGCACGTTGCCCGGAGGGATGCTCTTGGGGTGGGGCCTGCTTGCGCCTGCGCGGCCCCGCCTCCTGGCCCGAAACCACCCAGCCGCGGCTCGGACAAAAGCCATCTCCTGGGGGCCTCCCCCCTGTTCTTCCATCCGTAAAGGGGGACCCCTTTACGGATGGAAGAACAGGGGGATCTTCGCAGTGGTGGGGACGGGACGGAGGGGTCTGCGGGTTTGCCGCCACGTAGGCCAGTTGCTCGCACCCCGGCCCCATGTGTCCCGGCTCCATGGAGGAGTTGGGCCGCTTATGGCGGGATGCAGGCGTCCTGCGGGGGTCAAGGGACGGCGTGGGCACTCCCCGGGCGAGAGAGGGCGCCTGGGACCCGAGAGAGCACCCGGGAAAATGCCCAGCCCTGGCCCCCATGGCTCCAGTGGCCTCCCCAGGCTCCTGCCGCGGGGCCTGGTCCCGCTCACCTGGGCCCAGGTTCTCCGCAGGTGAATGCCTTTTGCGGACACCAAGGACCACAGGCCGCGGATCCCTTCACGGGGAGGGGGGGGGTTCGAGCTCTGTGGGACCCAGGTCGCATCGCACACGGTCCCTTCTCGCAAAGTTCAGCCCAGACTTTAGAGAGTAGAAGCGTCTCGGTGCAAGTTTACCGCCTCGGGGCAGGGTGGGGCCGTTTGAGCCGAGAAAGACTCTTAGCCCCCCAGGCAGGTCTCAGGCCCAAGACCCCCCCCGCGAGACCCGGTCCCTGGGCGTGGGTCCGGCCTGCCCGGGCCCCCCCCCCGCCCCCCGCCCCCCCTCCCCCGCCTGGCCCGGAACCGTGGCCGGCCCCTCTTCCCGGCCCCAGGTCCCTAGTTCTTCCCCGGCACTCTGCCTCCGGCGGGGTGGGAGACGGGCTGGCAAGTGTGGTCCACGGGAAAAGGATCGGACCTCTGGGTGGCGGGGAGAGCTTCCAGTTCCACGGGACACGACCCCAGGGACCCTGCGAAGCAGGCCTGATATGTCCGGGGTGGGGCCCGTTGCCCCGAGGGAGGCTTCTGGTGGGGCTGCCTGCCCTGAGCCTGCCGGGTCCCGCGTCTTGGCCCGAAACCGGCCAGCCGCGGCTCTGACAAAAGCCGTCTCCTGGGGGCCTCCCCCCTGTCCTTCGCAGTTGGGCGGTCGGGACGGAGGGGTCTGCGCCTTTCCAGCCACTTAGCCCAGTGACCCGCAGCCCGGCCCCAGAGTTCCAAGCTCCACGGAGGCAGGGGGCCTCTTATCACGGGAGGCAGGTGTCTCGCGGGGCTCAAGGGACGGCGTGGGCACTCTCCAGGCGAGAGAGGGTGCCCGTGCCCCGAGAGAGCCCCGGGGAGAGCCCGAGGCCTGGCCGCAGAGGCTGCCATTGCCTCCCCGGGCTCCTACCATGGGGCCTGGCCCTGCTCGCCCGAGGCCCAGGTTCACCGCAGGTGAATGCCTTTTGCGGACGCCGAGGACAGGAGGCCGCCGATTCCCTCACAGAGGTGGGGCTTCGAGCTCTGGGGGACTGAGGTCGCAGCGGTCACACTCCATTTTTGGGTGGTTCCGCACAGACTGGAGGGTTGAAGCGGCTGGGTCCAAGTCTGCCGCCTTGTGGCAGGGTGGGGGCGTTGCAGGCGAAGCAAGGCTCTTAGCCTCCCAGGCGGGGCACAGGGCCAGACTCCCCACGGGAGAACCGGTCCGTGGACGAGGGTCCCGCCCGCCCGCCCGCCCGCCCGGACCCGCTCCACCTGGCGCGGAGCCGTGGCCGGCTCCTCTTCCCGGCCCCAGGTCCCTAGTTCTTCCCTGGCACTCTGCCTCGGCGGGGGTGGGAGAGCTGCTGGGAAGTGTGGTCCACGGGAAAACGCGCGGTCCTCTGGGTGGCAGTGAGGGCTTCCCTTAACTCTGACACCGGCCCAGGGACCCTGTGAACCTGGCCTGATATCTCAAGGGGTGGGGGGGCACGTTGCCCGGAGGGATGCTCTTGGGGTGGGGCCTGCTTGCGCCTGCGCGGCCCCGCCTCCTGGCCCGAAACCACCCAGCCGCGGCTCGGACAAAAGCCATCTCCTGGGGGCCTCCCCCCTGTTCTTCCATCCGTAAAGGGGGACCCCTTTACGGATGGAAGAACAGGGGGATCTTCGCAGTGGTGGGGACGGGACGGAGGGGTCTGCGGGTTTGCCGCCACGTAGGCCAGTTGCTCGCACCCCGGCCCCATGTGTCCCGGCTCCATGGAGGAGTTGGGCCGCTTATGGCGGGATGCAGGCGTCCTGCGGGGGTCAAGGGACGGCGTGGGCACTCCCCGGGCGAGAGAGGGCGCCTGGGACCCGAGAGAGCACCCGGGAAAATGCCCAGCCCTGGCCCCCATGGCTCCAGTGGCCTCCCCAGGCTCCTGCCGCGGGGCCTGGTCCCGCTCACCTGGGCCCAGGTTCTCCGCAGGTGAATGCCTTTTGCGGACACCAAGGACCACAGGCCGCGGATCCCTTCACGGGGAGGGGGGGGGTTCGAGCTCTGTGGGACCCAGGTCGCATCGCACACGGTCCCTTCTCGCAAAGTTCAGCCCAGACTTTAGAGAGTAGAAGCGTCTCGGTGCAAGTTTACCGCCTCGGGGCAGGGTGGGGCAGTTTGAGCCGAGAAAGACTCTTAGCCCCCCAGGCAGGTCTCAGGCCCAAGACCCCCCCGCGAGACCCGGTCCCTGGGCGTGGGTCCGGGCTGCCCGGGCCCCCCCCCCCGCCCCCCGCCCCCCCCCCCCCCCCCCGCCTGGCCCGGAACCGTGGCCGGCCCCTCTTCCCGGCCCCAGGTCCCTAGTTCTTCCCCGGCACTCTGCCTCCGGCGGGGTGGGAGACGGGCTGGCAAGTGTGGTCCACGGGAAAAGGATCGGACCTCTGGGTGGCGGGGAGAGCTTCCAGTTCCACGGGACACGACCCCAGGGACCCTGTGAAGCAGGCCTGATATGTCCGGGGTGGGGCCCGTTGCCCCGAGGGAGGCTTCTGGTGGGGCTGCCTGCCCTGAGCCTGCCGGGTCCCGCGTCTTGGCCCGAAACCGGCCAGCCGCGGCTCTGACAAAAGCCATCTCCTGGGGGCCTCCCCCCTGTCCTTCGCAGTTGGGCGGTCGGGACGGAGGGGTCTGCGCCTTTCCAGCCACTTAGCCCAGTGACCCGCAGCCCGGCCCCAGAGTTCCAAGCTCCACGGAGGCAGGGGGCCTCTTATCACGGGAGGCAGGTGTCTCGCGGGGCTCAAGGGACGGCGTGGGCACTCTCCAGGCGAGAGAGGGTGCCCGTGCCCCGAGAGAGCCCCGGGGAGAGCCCGAGGCCTGGCCGCAGAGGCTGCCATTGCCTCCCCGGGCTCCTACCATGGGGCCTGGCCCTGCTCGCCCGAGGCCCAGGTTCACCGCAGGTGAATGCCTTTTGCGGACGCCGAGGACAGGAGGCCGCCGATTCCCTCACAGAGGTGGGGCTTCGAGCTCTGGGGGACTGAGGTCGCAGCGGTCACACTCCATTTTTGGGTGGTTCCGCACAGACTGGAGGGTTGAAGCGGCTGGGTCCAAGTCTGCCGCCTTGTGGCAGGGTGGGGGCGTTGCAGGCGAAGCAAGGCTCTTAGCCTCCCAGGCGGGGCACAGGGCCAGACTCCCCACGGGAGAACCGGTCCGTGGACGAGGGTCCCGCCCGCCCGCCCGCCCGCCCGGACCCGCTCCACCTGGCGCGGAGCCGTGGCCGGCTCCTCTTCCCGGCCCCAGGTCCCTAGTTCTTCCCTGGCACTCTGCCTCGGCGGGGGTGGGAGAGCTGCTGGTAAGTGTGGTCCACGGGAAAACGCGCGGTCCTCTGGGTGGCAGTGAGGGCTTCCCTTAACTCTGACACCGGCCCAGGGACCCTGTGAACCTGGCCTGATATCTCAAGGGGTGGGGGGGCACGTTGCCCGGAGGGATGCTCTTGGGGTGGGGCCTGCTTGCGCCTGCGCGGCCCCGCCTCCTGGCCCGAAACCACCCAGCCGCGGCTCGGACAAAAGCCATCTCCTGGGGGCCTCCCCCCTGTTCTTCCATCCGTAAAGGGGGACCCCTTTACGGATGGAAGAACAGGGGGATCTTCGCAGTGGTGGGGACGGGACGGAGGGGTCTGCGGGTTTGCCGCCACGTAGGCCAGTTGCTCGCACCCCGGCCCCATGTGTCCCGGCTCCATGGAGGAGTTGGGCCGCTTATGGCGGGATGCAGGCGTCCTGCGGGGGTCAAGGGACGGCGTGGGCACTCCCCGGGCGAGAGAGGGCGCCTGGGACCCGAGAGAGCACCCGGGAAAATGCCCAGCCCTGGCCCCCATGGCTCCAGTGGCCTCCCCAGGCTCCTGCCGCGGGGCCTGGTCCCGCTCACCTGGGCCCAGGTTCTCCGCAGGTGAATGCCTTTTGCGGACACCAAGGACCACAGGCCGCGGATCCCTTCACGGGGAGGGGGGGGTTCGAGCTCTGTGGGACCCAGGTCGCATCGCACACGGTCCCTTCTCGCAAAGTTCAGCCCAGACTTTAGAGAGTAGAAGCGTCTCGGTGCAAGTTTACCGCCTCGGGGCAGGGTGGGGCCGTTTGAGCCGAGAAAGACTCTTAGCCCCCCAGGCAGGTCTCAGGCCCAAGACCCCCCCGCGAGACCCGGTCCCTGGGCGTGGGTCCGGCCTGCCCGGGCCCCCCCCCCCGCCCCCCGCCCCCCCCCCCCCCGCCTGGCCCGGAACCGTGGCCGGCCCCTCTTCCCGGCCCCAGGTCCCTAGTTCTTCCCCGGCACTCTGCCTCCGGCGGGGTGGGAGACGGGCTGGCAAGTGTGGTCCACGGGAAAAGGATCGGACCTCTGGGTGGCGGGGAGAGCTTCCAGTTCCACGGGACACGACCCCAGGGACCCTGTGAAGCAGGCCTGATATGTCCGGGGTGGGGCCCGTTGCCCCGAGGGAGGCTTCTGGTGGGGCTGCCTGCCCTGAGCCTGCCGGGTCCCGCGTCTTGGCCCGAAACCGGCCAGCCGCGGCTCTGACAAAAGCCATCTCCTGGGGGCCTCCCCCCTGTCCTTCGCAGTTGGGCGGTCGGGACGGAGGGGTCTGCGCCTTTCCAGCCACTTAGCCCAGTGACCCGCAGCCCGGCCCCAGAGTTCCAAGCTCCACGGAGGCAGGGGGCCTCTTATCACGGGAGGCAGGTGTCTCGCGGGGCTCAAGGGACGGCGTGGGCACTCTCCAGGCGAGAGAGGGTGCCCGTGCCCCGAGAGAGCCCCGGGGAGAGCCCGAGGCCTGGCCGCAGAGGCTGCCATTGCCTCCCCGGGCTCCTACCATGGGGCCTGGCCCTGCTCGCCCGAGGCCCAGGTTCACCGCAGGTGAATGCCTTTTGCGGACGCCGAGGACAGGAGGCCGCCGATTCCCTCACAGAGGTGGGGCTTCGAGCTCTGGGGGACTGAGGTCGCAGCGGTCACACTCCATTTTTGGGTGGTTCCGCACAGACTGGAGGGTTGAAGCGGCTGGGTCCAAGTCTGCCGCCTTGTGGCAGGGTGGGGGCGTTGCAGGCGAAGCAAGGCTCTTAGCCTCCCAGGCGGGGCACAGGGCCAGACTCCCCACGGGAGAACCGGTCCGTGGACGAGGGTCCCGCCCGCCCGCCCGCCCGCCCGGACCCGCTCCACCTGGCGCGGAGCCGTGGCCGGCTCCTCTTCCCGGCCCCAGGTCCCTAGTTCTTCCCTGGCACTCTGCCTCGGCGGGGGTGGGAGAGCTGCTGGGAAGTGTGGTCCACGGGAAAACGCGCGGTCCTCTGGGTGGCAGTGAGGGCTTCCCTTAACTCTGACACCGGCCCAGGGACCCTGTGACGCTGGCCTGATATCTCAAGGGGTGGGGGGGCACGTTGCCCGGAGGGATGCTCTTGGGGTGGGGCCTGCTTGCGCCTGCGCGGCCCCGCCTCCTGGCCCGAAACCACCCAGCCGCGGCTCGGACAAAAGCCATCTCCTGGGGGCCTCCCCCCTGTTCTTCCATCCGTAAAGGGGGACCCCTTTACGGATGGAAGAACAGGGGGATCTTCGCAGTGGTGGCGACGGGACGGAGGGGTCTGCGGGTTTGCCGCCACGTAGGCCAGTTGCTCGCACCCCGGCCCCATGTGTCCCGGCTCCATGGAGGAGTTGGGCCGCTTATGGCGGGATGCAGGCGTCCTGCGGGGGTCAAGGGACGGCGTGGGCACTCCCCGGGCGAGAGAGGGCGCCTGGGACCCGAGAGAGCACCCGGGAAAATGCCCAGCCCTGGCCCCCATGGCTCCAGTGGCCTCCCCAGGCTCCTGCCGCGGGGCCTGGTCCCGCTCACCTGGGCCCAGGTTCTCCGCAGGTGAATGCCTTTTGCGGACACCAAGGACCACAGGCCGCGGATCCCTTCACGGGGAGGGGGGGGTTCGAGCTCTGTGGGACCCAGGTCGCATCGCACACGGTCCCTTCTCGCAAAGTTCAGCCCAGACTTTAGAGAGTAGAAGCGTCTCGGTGCAAGTTTACCGCCTCGGGGCAGGGTGGGGCCGTTTGAGCCGAGAAAGACTCTTAGCCCCCCAGGCAGGTCTCAGGCCCAAGACCCCCCCGCGAGACCCGGTCCCTGGGCGTGGGTCCGGCCTGCCCGGGCCCCCCCCCCCGCCCCCCGCCCCCCCCCCCCCCGCCTGGCCCGGAACCGTGGCCGGCCCCTCTTCCCGGCCCCAGGTCCCTAGTTCTTCCCCGGCACTCTGCCTCCGGCGGGGTGGGAGACGGGCTGGCAAGTGTGGTCCACGGGAAAAGGATCGGACCTCTGGGTGGCGGGGAGAGCTTCCAGTTCCACGGGACACGACCCCAGGGACCCTGTGAAGCAGGCCTGATATGTCCGGGGTGGGGCCCGTTGCCCCGAGGGAGGCTTCTGGTGGGGCTGCCTGCCCTGAGCCTGCCGGGTCCCGCGTCTTGGCCCGAAACCGGCCAGCCGCGGCTCTGACAAAAGCCATCTCCTGGGGGCCTCCCCCCTGTCCTTCGCAGTTGGGCGGTCGGGACGGAGGGGTCTGCGCCTTTCCAGCCACTTAGCCCAGTGACCCGCAGCCCGGCCCCAGAGTTCCAAGCTCCACGGAGGCAGGGGGCCTCTTATCACGGGAGGCAGGTGTCTCGCGGGGCTCAAGGGACGGCGTGGGCACTCTCCAGGCGAGAGAGGGTGCCCGTGCCCCGAGAGAGCCCCGGGGAGAGCCCGAGGCCTGGCCGCAGAGGCTGCCATTGCCTCCCCGGGCTCCTACCATGGGGCCTGGCCCTGCTCGCCCGAGGCCCAGGTTCACCGCAGGTGAATGCCTTTTGCGGACGCCGAGGACAGGAGGCCGCCGATTCCCTCACAGAGGTGGGGCTTCGAGCTCTGGGGGACTGAGGTCGCAGCGGTCACACTCCATTTTTGGGTGGTTCCGCACAGACTGGAGGGTTGAAGCGGCTGGGTCCAAGTCTGCCGCCTTGTGGCAGGGTGGGGGCGTTGCAGGCGAAGCAAGGCTCTTAGCCTCCCAGGCGGGGCACAGGGCCAGACTCCCCACGGGAGAACCGGTCCGTGGACGAGGGTCCCGCCCGCCCGCCCGCCCGCCCGGACCCGCTCCACCTGGCGCGGAGCCGTGGCCGGCTCCTCTTCCCGGCCCCAGGTCCCTAGTTCTTCCCTGGCACTCTGCCTCGGCGGGGGTGGGAGAGCTGCTGGGAAGTGTGGTCCACGGGAAAACGCGCGGTCCTCTGGGTGGCAGTGAGGGCTTCCCTTAACTCTGACACCGGCCCAGGGACCCTGTGAACCTGGCCTGATATCTCAAGGGGTGGGGGGGCACGTTGCCCGGAGGGATGCTCTTGGGGTGGGGCCTGCTTGCGCCTGCGCGGCCCCGCCTCCTGGCCCGAAACCACCCAGCCGCGGCTCGGACAAAAGCCATCTCCTGGGGGCCTCCCCCCTGTTCTTCCATCCGTAAAGGGGGACCCCTTTACGGATGGAAGAACAGGGGGATCTTCGCAGTGGTGGGGACGGGACGGAGGGGTCTGCGGGTTTGCCGCCACGTAGGCCAGTTGCTCGCACCCCGGCCCCATGTGTCCCGGCTCCATGGAGGAGTTGGGCCGCTTATGGCGGGATGCAGGCGTCCTGCGGGGGTCAAGGGACGGCGTGGGCACTCCCCGGGCGAGAGAGGGCGCCTGGGACCCGAGAGAGCACCCGGGAAAATGCCCAGCCCTGGCCCCCATGGCTCCAGTGGCCTCCCCAGGCTCCTGCCGCGGGGCCTGGTCCCGCTCACCTGGGCCCAGGTTCTCCGCAGGTGAATGCCTTTTGCGGACACCAAGGACCACAGGCCGCGGATCCCTTCACGGGGAGGGGGGGGGTTCGAGCTCTGTGGGACCCAGGTCGCATCGCACACGGTCCCTTCTCGCAAAGTTCAGCCCAGACTTTAGAGAGTAGAAGCGTCTCGGTGCAAGTTTACCGCCTCGGGGCAGGGTGGGGCCGTTTGAGCCGAGAAAGACTCTTAGCCCCCCAGGCAGGTCTCAGGCCCAAGACCCCCCCGCGAGACCCGGTCCCTGGGCGTGGGTCCGGCCTGCCCGGGCCCCCCCCCCCGCCCCCCGCCCCCCGCCCCCCCCCCCCCGCCTGGCCCGGAACCGTGGCCGGCCCCTCTTCCCGGCCCCAGGTCCCTAGTTCTTCCCCGGCACTCTGCCTCCGGCGGGGTGGGAGACGGGCTGGCAAGTGTGGTCCACGGGAAAAGGATCGGACCTCTGGGTGGCGGGGAGAGCTTCCAGTTCCACGGGACACGACCCCAGGGACCCTGTGAAGCAGGCCTGATATGTCCGGGGTGGGGCCCGTTGCCCCGAGGGAGGCTTCTGGTGGGGCTGCCTGCCCTGAGCCTGCCGGGTCCCGCGTCTTGGCCCGAAACCGGCCAGCCGCGGCTCTGACAAAAGCCATCTCCTGGGGGCCTCCCCCCTGTCCTTCGCAGTTGGGCGGTCGGGACGGAGGGGTCTGCGCCTTTCCAGCCACTTAGCCCAGTGACCCGCAGCCCGGCCCCAGAGTTCCAAGCTCCACGGAGGCAGGGGGCCTCTTATCACGGGAGGCAGGTGTCTCGCGGGGCTCAAGGGACGGCGTGGGCACTCTCCAGGCGAGAGAGGGTGCCCGTGCCCCGAGAGAGCCCCGGGGAGAGCCCGAGGCCTGGCCGCAGAGGCTGCCATTGCCTCCCCGGGCTCCTACCATGGGGCCTGGCCCTGCTCGCCCGAGGCCCAGGTTCACCGCAGGTGAATGCCTTTTGCGGACGCCGAGGACAGGAGGCCGCCGATTCCCTCACAGAGGTGGGGCTTCGAGCTCTGGGGGACTGAGGTCGCAGCGGTCACACTCCATTTTTGGGTGGTTCCGCACAGACTGGAGGGTTGAAGCGGCTGGGTCCAAGTCTGCCGCCTTGTGGCAGGGTGGGGGCGTTGCAGGCGAAGCAAGGCTCTTAGCCTCCCAGGCGGGGCACAGGGCCAGACTCCCCACGGGAGAACCGGTCCGTGGACGAGGGTCCCGCCCGCCCGCCCGCTCGCCCGGACCCGCTCCACCTGGCGCGGAGCCGTGGCCGGCTCCTCTTCCCGGCCCCAGGTCCCTAGTTCTTCCCTGGCACTCTGCCTCGGCGGGGGTGGGAGAGCTGCTGGGAAGTGTGGTCCACGGGAAAACGCGCGGTCCTCTGGGTGGCAGTGAGGGCTTCCCTTAACTCTGACACCGGCCCAGGGACCCTGTGAACCTGGCCTGATATCTCAAGGGGTGGGGGGGCACGTTGCCCGGAGGGATGCTCTTGGGGTGGGGCCTGCTTGCGCCTGCGCGGCCCCGCCTCCTGGCCCGAAACCACCCAGCCGCGGCTCGGACAAAAGCCATCTCCTGGGGGCCTCCCCCCTGTTCTTCCATCCGTAAAGGGGGACCCCTTTACGGATGGAAGAACAGGGGGATCTTCGCAGTGGTGGGGACGGGACGGAGGGGTCTGCGGGTTTGCCGCCACGTAGGCCAGTTGCTCGCACCCCGGCCCCATGTGTCCCGGCTCCATGGAGGAGTTGGGCCGCTTATGGCGGGATGCAGGCGTCCTGCGGGGGTCAAGGGACGGCGTGGGCACTCCCCGGGCGAGAGAGGGCGCCTGGGACCCGAGAGAGCACCCGGGAAAATGCCCAGCCCTGGCCCCCATGGCTCCAGTGGCCTCCCCAGGCTCCTGCCGCGGGGCCTGGTCCCGCTCACCTGGGCCCAGGTTCTCCGCAGGTGAATGCCTTTTGCGGACACCAAGGACCACAGGCCGCGGATCCCTTCACGGGGAGGGGGGGGTTCGAGCTCTGTGGGACCCAGGTCGCATCGCACACGGTCCCTTCTCGCAAAGTTCAGCCCAGACTTTAGAGAGTAGAAGCGTCTCGGTGCAAGTTTACCGCCTCGGGGCAGGGTGGGGCCGTTTGAGCCGAGAAAGACTCTTAGCCCCCCAGGCAGGTCTCAGGCCCAAGACCCCCCCCGCGAGACCCGGTCCCTGGGCGTGGGTCCGGCCTGCCCGGGCCCCCCCCCCGCCCCCCGCCCCCCCCTCCCCCGCCTGGCCCGGAACCGTGGCCGGCCCCTCTTCCCGGCCCCAGGTCCCTAGTTCTTCCCCGGCACTCTGCCTCCGGCGGGGTGGGAGACGGGCTGGCAAGTGTGGTCCACGGGAAAAGGATCGGACCTCTGGGTGGCGGGGAGAGCTTCCAGTTCCACGGGACACGACCCCAGGGACCCTGTGAAGCAGGCCTGATATGTCCGGGGTGGGGCCCGTTGCCCCGAGGGAGGCTTCTGGTGGGGCTGCCTGCCCTGAGCCTGCCGGGTCCCGCGTCTTGGCCCGAAACCGGCCAGCCGCGGCTCTGACAAAAGCCATCTCCTGGGGGCCTCCCCCCTGTCCTTCGCAGTTGGGCGGTCGGGACGGAGGGGTCTGCGCCTTTCCAGCCACTTAGCCCAGTGACCCGCAGCCCGGCCCCAGAGTTCCAAGCTCCACGGAGGCAGGGGGCCTCTTATCACGGGAGGCAGGTGTCTCGCGGGGCTCACGGGACGGCGTGGGCACTCTCCAGGCGAGAGAGGGTGCCCGTGCCCCGAGAGAGCCCCGGGGAGAGCCCGAGGCCTGGCCGCAGAGGCTGCCATTGCCTCCCCGGGCTCCTACCATGGGGCCTGGCCCTGCTCGCCCGAGGCCCAGGTTCACCGCAGGTGAATGCCTTTTGCGGACGCCGAGGACAGGAGGCCGCCGATTCCCTCACAGAGGTGGGGCTTCGAGCTCTGGGGGACTGAGGTCGCAGCGGTCACACTCCATTTTTGGGTGGTTCCGCACAGACTGGAGGGTTGAAGCGGCTGGGTCCAAGTCTGCCGCCTTGTGGCAGGGTGGGGGCGTTGCAGGCGAAGCAAGGCTCTTAGCCTCCCAGGCGGGGCACAGGGCCAGACTCCCCACGGGAGAACCGGTCCGTGGACGAGGGTCCCGCCCGCCCGCCCGCCCGCCCGGACCCGCTCCACCTGGCGCGGAGCCGTGGCCGGCTCCTCTTCCCGGCCCCAGGTCCCTAGTTCTTCCCTGGCACTCTGCCTCGGCGGGGGTGGGAGAGCTGCTGGGAAGTGTGGTCCACGGGAAAACGCGCGGTCCTCTGGGTGGCAGTGAGGGCTTCCCTTAACTCTGACACCGGCCCAGGGACCCTGTGAACCTGGCCTGATATCTCAAGGGGTGGGGGGGCACGTTGCCCGGAGGGATGCTCTTGGGGTGGGGCCTGCTTGCGCCTGCGCGGCCCCGCCTCCTGGCCCGAAACCACCCAGCCGCGGCTCGGACAAAAGCCATCTCCTGGGGGCCTCCCCCCTGTTCTTCCATCCGTAAAGGGGGACCCCTTTACGGATGGAAGAACAGGGGGATCTTCGCAGTGGTGGGGACGGGACGGAGGGGTCTGCGGGTTTGCCGCCACGTAGGCCAGTTGCTCGCACCCCGGCCCCATGTGTCCCGGCTCCATGGAGGAGTTGGGCCGCTTATGGCGGGATGCAGGCGTCCTGCGGGGGTCAAGGGACGGCGTGGGCACTCCCCGGGCGAGAGAGGGCGCCTGGGACCCGAGAGAGCACCCGGGAAAATGCCCAGCCCTGGCCCCCATGGCTCCAGTGGCCTCCCCAGGCTCCTGCCGCGGGGCCTGGTCCCGCTCACCTGGGCCCAGGTTCTCCGCAGGTGAATGCCTTTTGCGGACACCAAGGACCACAGGCCGCGGATCCCTTCACGGGGAGGGGGGGGGTTCGAGCTCTGTGGGACCCAGGTCGCATCGCACACGGTCCCTTCTCGCAAAGTTCAGCCCAGACTTTAGAGAGTAGAAGCGTCTCGGTGCAAGTTTACCGCCTCGGGGCAGGGTGGGGCCGTTTGAGCCGAGAAAGACTCTTAGCCCCCCAGGCAGGTCTCAGGCCCAAGACCCCCCCGCGAGACCCGGTCCCTGGGCGTGGGTCCGGCCTGCCCGGGCCCCCCCCCCGCCCCCCGCGCCCCCCCCCCCGCCTGGCCCGGAACCGTGGCCGGCCCCTCTTCCCGGCCCCAGGTCCCTAGTTCTTCCCCGGCACTCTGCCTCCGGCGGGGTGGGAGACGGGCTGGCAAGTGTGGTCCACGGGAAAAGGATCGGACCTCTGGGTGGCGGGGAGAGCTTCCAGTTCCACGGGACACGACCCCAGGGACCCTGCGAAGCAGGCCTGATATGTCCGGGGTGGGGCCCGTTGCCCCGAGGGAGGCTTCTGGTGGGGCTGCCTGCCCTGAGCCTGCCGGGTCCCGCGTCTTGGCCCGAAACCGGCCAGCCGCGGCTCTGACAAAAGCCGTCTCCTGGGGGCCTCCCCCCTGTCCTTCGCAGTTGGGCGGTCGGGACGGAGGGGTCTGCGCCTTTCCAGCCACTTAGCCCAGTGACCCGCAGCCCGGCCCCAGAGTTCCAAGCTCCACGGAGGCAGGGGGCCTCTTATCACGGGAGGCAGGTGTCTCGCGGGGCTCAAGGGACGGCGTGGGCACTCTCCAGGCGAGAGAGGGTGCCCGTGCCCCGAGAGAGCCCCGGGGAGAGCCCGAGGCCTGGCCGCAGAGGCTGCCATTGCCTCCCCGGGCTCCTACCATGGGGCCTGGCCCTGCTCGCCCGAGGCCCAGGTTCACCGCAGGTGAATGCCTTTTGCGGACGCCGAGGACAGGAGGCCGCCGATTCCCTCACAGAGGTGGGGCTTCGAGCTCTGGGGGACTGAGGTCGCAGCGGTCACACTCCATTTTTGGGTGGTTCCGCACAGACTGGAGGGTTGAAGCGGCTGGGTCCAAGTCTGCCGCCTTGTGGCAGGGTGGGGGCGTTGCAGGCGAAGCAAGGCTCTTAGCCTCCCAGGCGGGGCACAGGGCCAGACTCCCCACGGGAGAACCGGTCCGTGGACGAGGGTCCCGCCCGCCCCGCCCGCCCGCCCGGACCCGCTCCACCTGGCGCGGAGCCGTGGCCGGCTCCTCTTCCGGCCCCAGGTCCCTAGTTCTTCCCTGGCACTCTGCCTCGGCGGGGGTGGGAGAGCTGCTGGGAAGTGTGGTCCACGGGAAAACGCGCGGTCCTCTGGGTGGCAGTGAGGGCTTCCCTTAACTCTGACACCGGCCCAGGGACCCTGTGAACCTGGCCTGATATCTCAAGGGGTGGGGGGGCACGTTGCCCGGAGGGATGCTCTTGGGGTGGGGCCTGCTTGCGCCTGCGCGGCCCCGCCTCCTGGCCCGAAACCACCCAGCCGCGGCTCGGACAAAAGCCATCTCCTGGGGGCCTCCCCCTGTTCTTCCATCCGTAAAGGGGGACCCTTTACGGATGGAAGAACAGGGGATCTTCGCAGTGGTGGCGACGGGACGGAGGGGTCTGCGGGTTTGCCGCCACGTAGGCCAGTTGCTCGCACCCCGGCCCCATGTGTCCCGGCTCCATGGAGGAGTTGGGCCGCTTATGGCGGGATGCAGGCGTCCTGCGGGGGTCAAGGGACGGCGTGGGCACTCCCCGGGCGAGAGAGGGCGCCTGGGACCCGAGAGAGCACCCGGGAAAATGCCCAGCCCTGGCCCCCATGGCTCCAGTGGCCTCCCCAGGCTCCTGCCGCGGGGCCTGGTCCCGCTCACCTGGGCCCAGGTTCTCCGCAGGTGAATGCCTTTTGCGGACACCAAGGACCACAGGCCGCGGATCCCTTCACGGGGAGGGGGGGGTTCGAGCTCTGTGGGACCCAGGTCGCATCGCACACGGTCCCTTCTCCAAAGTTCAGCCCAGACTTTAGAGAGTAGAAGCGTCTCGGTGCAAGTTTACCGCCTCGGGGCAGGGTGGGGCCGTTTGAGCCGAGAAAGACTCTTAGCCCCCCAGGCAGGTCTCAGGCCCAAGACCCCCCCGCGAGACCCGGTCCCTGGGCGTGGGTCCGGCCTGCCCGGGCCCCCCCCCCGCCCCCCGCCCCCCCCCCCCCGCCTGGCCCGGAACCGTGGCCGGCCCCTCTTCCCGGCCCCAGGTCCCTAGTTCTTCCCCGGCACTCTGCCTCCGGCGGGGTGGGAGACGGGCTGGCAAGTGTGGTCCACGGGAAAAGGATCGGACCTCTGGGTGGCGGGGAGAGCTTCCAGTTCCACGGGACACGACCCCAGGGACCCTGTGAAGCAGGCCTGATATGTCCGGGGTGGGGCCCGTTGCCCCGAGGGAGGCTTCTGGTGGGGCTGCCTGCCCTGAGCCTGCCGGGTCCCGCGTCTTGGCCCGAAACCGGCCAGCCGCGGCTCTGACAAAAGCCATCTCCTGGGGGCCTCCCCCCTGTCCTTCGCAGTTGGGCGGTCGGGACGGAGGGGTCTGCGCCTTTCCAGCCACTTAGCCCAGTGACCCGCAGCCCGGCCCCAGAGTTCCAAGCTCCACGGAGGCAGGGGGCCTCTTATCACGGGAGGCAGGTGTCTCGCGGGGCTCAAGGGACGGCGTGGGCACTCTCCAGGCGAGAGAGGGTGCCCGTGCCCCGAGAGAGCCCCGGGGAGAGCCCGAGGCCTGGCCGCAGAGGCTGCCATTGCCTCCCCGGGCTCCTACCATGGGGCCTGGCCCTGCTCGCCCGAGGCCCAGGTTCACCGCAGGTGAATGCCTTTTGCGGACGCCGAGGACAGGAGGCCGCCGATTCCCTCACAGAGGTGGGGCTTCGAGCTCTGGGGGACTGAGGTCGCAGCGGTCACACTCCATTTTTGGGTGGTTCCGCACAGACTGGAGGGTTGAAGCGGCTGGGTCCAAGTCTGCCGCCTTGTGGCAGGGTGGGGGCGTTGCAGGCGAAGCAAGGCTCTTAGCCTCCCAGGCGGGGCACAGGGCCAGACTCCCCACGGGAGAACCGGTCCGTGGACGAGGGTCCCGCCCGCCCGCCCGCCCGCCCGGACCCGCTCCACCTGGCGCGGAGCCGTGGCCGGCTCCTCTTCCCGGCCCCAGGTCCCTAGTTCTTCCCTGGCACTCTGCCTCGGCGGGGGTGGGAGAGCTGCTGGGAAGTGTGGTCCACGGGAAAACGCGCGGTCCTCTGGGTGGCAGTGAGGGCTTCCCTTAACTCTGACACCGGCCCAGGGACCCTGTGAACCTGGCCTGATATCTCAAGGGGTGGGGGGGCACGTTGCCCGGAGGGATGCTCTTGGGGTGGGGCCTGCTTGCGCCTGCGCGGCCCCGCCTCCTGGCCCGAAACCACCCAGCCGCGGCTCGGACAAAAGCCATCTCCTGGGGGCCTCCCCCCTGTTCTTCCATCCGTAAAGGGGGACCCCTTTACGGATGGAAGAACAGGGGGATCTTCGCAGTGGTGGGGACGGGACGGAGGGGTCTGCGGGTTTGCCGCCACGTAGGCCAGTTGCTCGCACCCCGGCCCCATGTGTCCCGGCTCCATGGAGGAGTTGGGCCGCTTATGGCGGGATGCAGGCGTCCTGCGGGGGTCAAGGGACGGCGTGGGCACTCCCCGGGCGAGAGAGGGCGCCTGGGACCCGAGAGAGCACCCGGGAAAATGCCCAGCCCTGGCCCCCATGGCTCCAGTGGCCTCCCCAGGCTCCTGCCGCGGGGCCTGGTCCCGCTCACCTGGGCCCAGGTTCTCCGCAGGTGAATGCCTTTTGCGGACACCAAGGACCACAGGACGCGGATCCCTTCACGGGGAGGGGGGGGGTTCGAGCTCTGTGGGACCCAGGTCGCATCGCACACGGTCCCTTCTCGCAAAGTTCAGCCCAGACTTTAGAGAGTAGAAGCGTCTCGGTGCAAGTTTACCGCCTCGGGGCAGGGTGGGGCCGTTTGAGCCGAGAAAGACTCTTAGCCCCCCAGGCAGGTCTCAGGCCCAAGACCCCCCCGCGAGACCCGGTCCCTGGGCGTGGGTCCGGCCTGCCCGGGCCCCCCCCCCGCCCCCCGCCCCCCCCCCCCCGCCTGGCCCGGAACCGTGGCCGGCCCCTCTTCCCGGCCCCAGGTCCCTAGTTCTTCCCCGGCACTCTGCCTCCGGCGGGGTGGGAGACGGGCTGGCAAGTGTGGTCCACGGGAAAAGGATCGGACCTCTGGGTGGCGGGGAGAGCTTCCAGTTCCACGGGACACGACCCCAGGGACCCTGTGAAGCAGGCCTGATATGTCCGGGGTGGGGCCCGTTGCCCCGAGGGAGGCTTCTGGTGGGGCTGCCTGCCCTGAGCCTGCCGGGTCCCGCGTCTTGGCCCGAAACCGGCCAGCCGCGGCTCTGACAAAAGCCATCTCCTGGGGGCCTCCCCCCTGTCCTTCGCAGTTGGGCGGTCGGGACGGAGGGGTCTGCGCCTTTCCAGCCACTTAGCCCAGTGACCCGCAGCCCGGCCCCAGAGTTCCAAGCTCCACGGAGGCAGGGGGCCTCTTATCACGGGAGGCAGGTGTCTCGCGGGGCTCAAGGGACGGCGTGGGCACTCTCCAGGCGAGAGAGGGTGCCCGTGCCCCGAGAGAGCCCCGGGGAGAGCCCGAGGCCTGGCCGCAGAGGCTGCCATTGCCTCCCCGGGCTCCTACCATGGGGCCTGGCCCTGCTCGCCCGAGGCCCAGGTTCACCGCAGGTGAATGCCTTTTGCGGACGCCGAGGACAGGAGGCCGCCGATTCCCTCACAGAGGTGGGGCTTCGAGCTCTGGGGGACTGAGGTCGCAGCGGTCACACTCCATTTTTGGGTGGTTCCGCACAGACTGGAGGGTTGAAGCGGCTGGGTCCAAGTCTGCCGCCTTGTGGCAGGGTGGGGGCGTTGCAGGCGAAGCAAGGCTCTTAGCCTCCCAGGCGGGGCACAGGGCCAGACTCCCCACGGGAGAACCGGTCCGTGGACGAGGGTCCCGCCCGCCCGCCCGCCCGCCCGGACCCGCTCCACCTGGCGCGGAGCCGTGGCCGGCTCCTCTTCCCGGCCCCAGGTCCCTAGTTCTTCCCTGGCACTCTGCCTCGGCGGGGGTGGGAGAGCTGCTGGGAAGTGTGGTCCACGGGAAAACGCGCGGTCCTCTGGGTGGCAGTGAGGGCTTCCCTTAACTCTGACACCGGCCCAGGGACCCTGTGAACCTGGCCTGATATCTCAAGGGGTGGGGGGGCACGTTGCCCGGAGGGATGCTCTTGGGGTGGGGCCTGCTTGCGCCTGCGCGGCCCCGCCTCCTGGCCCGAAACCACCCAGCCGCGGCTCGGACAAAAGCCATCTCCTGGGGGCCTCCCCCCTGTTCTTCCATCCGTAAAGGGGGACCCCTTTACGGATGGAAGAACAGGGGGATCTTCGCAGTGGTGGGGACGGGACGGAGGGGTCTGCGGGTTTGCCGCCACGTAGGCCAGTTGCTCGCACCCCGGCCCCATGTGTCCCGGCTCCATGGAGGAGTTGGGCCGCTTATGGCGGGATGCAGGCGTCCTGCGGGGGTCAAGGGACGGCGTGGGCACTCCCCGGGCGAGAGAGGGCGCCTGGGACCCGAGAGAGCACCCGGGAAAATGCCCAGCCCTGGCCCCCATGGCTCCAGTGGCCTCCCCAGGCTCCTGCCGCGGGGCCTGGTCCCGCTCACCTGGGCCCAGGTTCTCCGCAGGTGAATGCCTTTTGCGGACACCAAGGACCACAGGCCGCGGATCCCTTCACGGGGAGGGGGGGGTTCGAGCTCTGTGGGACCCAGGTCGCATCGCACACGGTCCCTTCTCGCAAAGTTCAGCCCAGACTTTAGAGAGTAGAAGCGTCTCGGTGCAAGTTTACCGCCTCGGGGCAGGGTGGGGCCGTTTGAGCCGAGAAAGACTCTTAGCCCCCCAGGCAGGTCTCAGGCCCAAGACCCCCCCCGCGAGACCCGGTCCCTGGGCGTGGGTCCGGCCTGCCCGGGCCCCCCCCCCGCCCCCCGCCCCCCCTCCCCCGCCTGGCCCGGAACCGTGGCCGGCCCCTCTTCCCGGCCCCAGGTCCCTAGTTCTTCCCCGGCACTCTGCCTCCGGCGGGGTGGGAGACGGGCTGGCAAGTGTGGTCCACGGGAAAAGGATCGGACCTCTGGGTGGCGGGGAGAGCTTCCAGTTCCACGGGACACGACCCCAGGGACCCTGTGAAGCAGGCCTGATATGTCCGGGGTGGGGCCCGTTGCCCCGAGGGAGGCTTCTGGTGGGGCTGCCTGCCCTGAGCCTGCCGGGTCCCGCGTCTTGGCCCGAAACCGGCCAGCCGCGGCTCTGACAAAAGCCATCTCCTGGGGGCCTCCCCCCTGTCCTTCGCAGTTGGGCGGTCGGGACGGAGGGGTCTGCGCCTTTCCAGCCACTTAGCCCAGTGACCCGCAGCCCGGCCCCAGAGTTCCAAGCTCCACGGAGGCAGGGGGCCTCTTATCACGGGAGGCAGGTGTCTCGCGGGGCTCAAGGGACGGCGTGGGCACTCTCCAGGCGAGAGAGGGTGCCCGTGCCCCGAGAGAGCCCCGGGGAGAGCCCGAGGCCTGGCCGCAGAGGCTGCCATTGCCTCCCCGGGCTCCTACCATGGGGCCTGGCCCTGCTCGCCCGAGGCCCAGGTTCACCGCAGGTGAATGCCTTTTGCGGACGCCGAGGACAGGAGGCCGCCGATTCCCTCACAGAGGTGGGGCTTCGAGCTCTGGGGGACTGAGGTCGCAGCGGTCACACTCCATTTTTGGGTGGTTCCGCACAGACTGGAGGGTTGAAGCGGCTGGGTCCAAGTCTGCCGCCTTGTGGCAGGGTGGGGGCGTTGCAGGCGAAGCAAGGCTCTTAGCCTCCCAGGCGGGGCACAGGGCCAGACTCCCCACGGGAGAACCGGTCCGTGGACGAGGGTCCCGCCCGCCCGCCCGCCCGCCCGGACCCGCTCCACCTGGCGCGGAGCCGTGGCCGGCTCCTCTTCCCGGCCCCAGGTCCCTAGTTCTTCCCTGGCACTCTGCCTCGGCGGGGGTGGGAGAGGTGCTGGGAAGTGTGGTCCACGGGAAAACGCGCGGTCCTCTGGGTGGCAGTGAGGGCTTCCCTTAACTCTGACACCGGCCCAGGGACCCTGTGAACCTGGCCTGATATCTCAAGGGGTGGGGGGGCACGTTGCCCGGAGGGATGCTCTTGGGGTGGGGCCTGCTTGCGCCTGCGCGGCCCCGCCTCCTGGCCCGAAACCACCCAGCCGCGGCTCGGACAAAAGCCATCTCCTGGGGGCCTCCCCCCTGTTCTTCCATCCGTAAAGGGGGACCCCTTTACGGATGGAAGAACAGGGGGATCTTCGCAGTGGTGGGGACGGGACGGAGGGGTCTGCGGGTTTGCCGCCACGTAGGCCAGTTGCTCGCACCCCGGCCCCATGTGTCCCGGCTCCATGGAGGAGTTGGGCCGCTTATGGCGGGATGCAGGCGTCCTGCGGGGGTCAAGGGACGGCGTGGGCACTCCCCGGGCGAGAGAGGGCGCCTGGGACCCGAGAGAGCACCCGGGAAAATGCCCAG